>NC_084622.1:13935488-13947988 GCF_033978795.1 Nerophis ophidion
CATGTATGTATGTACATGTATGTATAAGAGTATTTATACATGTATGTATGTACATGTATGTATACATGTATGTATGTATGTACATGTATGTATGTACATGTATGTATACATGTATGTATGTATGTACATGTATGTATGTACATGTATGTATACATGTATGTATGTATGCACATGCATGTATACATGTATGTATGTATGCACATGTATGTATACATGTATGTATGTACATGTATGTATACATGTATGTATGTACATGTATATATACATGTATGTATGTATACATGTATGTATGTACATGTATGTATACATGTATGTACATGTATGTATGTACATGTATGTATACATGTATGTATGTATGTACATGTATGTATACATGTATGTATGTATGCACATGTATGTATACATGTATGTATGTATGTATGTACATGTATGTATGTACATGTATGTATACATGTATGTATGTATGTACATGAATGTATACATGTATGTATGTATGCACATGAATGTATACATGTATGTATGTATGCACATGTATGTATACATGTATGTATGTATGCACATGTATGTATACATGTATGTATGTACATGTATGTATGTGCATGTATGTATGTACGTACATGTATGTATACATGTATGTACGTACATGTATGTATACATGTATGTATACATGTATGTATGTATACATGTATGTATACATGTATGTATGTATACATGTATGTATACATGTATGTATGTACATGTATGTATACATGTATGTATACATGTATGTATGTACATGTATGAATACATGTATGTATGTACATGTATGAATACATGTATGTATACATGTTTGTATACATGTATGTATGTACATGTATGTATACATGTATGTATGTACATGTATGTATACATGTATGTATGTACATGTATGTATACATGTATGTATGTACATGTATGTATGTACATGTATGTATGTATGTATGTATGTATACATGTATGTATGTACATGTATGTATGTATACATGTGCCTGTACATGTATGTATACATGTGTGTATACATGTATGTATGTACATGTACGTATACATGTATGTATGTACATGTACGTATACATGTATGTATGTACATGTACGTATACATGTATGTATGTACATGTACGTATACATGTATGTATGTATGTATGTATGTACACATGTATGTACACATGTATGTACTCATGTATACATGCATGTATGTATACATGTATGTATGTATACATGTATGTATGTATGTATACATACATGCATGTACGTGTACATGTATGTATATGTATGTGTACATGTATGTATGTATGTTTACATGTATTTATGTGTACTTGTATGTATGTATGTGTACATGTATGTATATATGTATGTATGTATGTATGTGTACATGTATGTATGTTTGTATGTATGTATACATGTATGTATGTGTACATGTATGTATACATGTATGTATACATGAATGTTTGTATGTGTACATGTATTTGTACATCTATGTATGTATGTATACATGTATGTATGTATGTACATGTAAACATACATGTAAACATACATGTAAACATACATGTAAACATACATGTACATACATGTAAACATACATGTACTTACATGTACACATGTATACATACATACATGTACATACATGTAAACATACATGTAAACATACATGTACATACATGTAAACATACATGTACTTACATGTACACATGTATACATACATACATGTATACATACATGTACATACATGTAAACATACATGTATATGTAAACATACATGCACATGTAAACATAAATGTACATACATACATGTACATACATGTAAACATACATGTACATACATGTAAACATACATGTACATGCATGTAAACATACATGCACATACATGTAAACATACATGTACATACATGCATACATGTACATACATACGTACATGTACACATACATGTACACATACATGTACACATACATGTACACACATACATGTACACACATACATGTACATACATGTACATACATACATGTGCATATACATGTACATACATACATGTACATACATACATACATGTACATACATACATGTACACATAAATGTACATACATACATGTACACATACATGTACATACATACATGTACACACATACATGTACACACATACATGTACACACATACATGTACATACATAAATGTACATACATACATACACATACATACATACACATATATACATACATGTATACATACATGCATACATACATACATGTATACATACATGTACATACATACATGTTTACATACATGTGTACATACATACATGTTTACATACATGTGTACATACATGTTTACATACATGTGTACTTACATACATGTATACATACATGTGTACATACATACATGTATACTTACATGTACATACATGTATACATACATGTACATACATACATGTGTACATACATACATGTATACCTACGTGTACATACATACATGTATACCTACATGTACATACATACATGTATATACATGTACATACATACATGTATACATACATGTACATACATACATGTACATACATACATGTATACATACAGGTATACACATACATGTATACACATACATGTATACATACATGTACATACATACATGTACATACATGTAAACATACATGTACATACATGCAAACATACATGTACATACATGTAAACATACATGTACACATACATACATACAAGTACACATAAATACATGTAAACATACATACATACATGTACACATACATACATGTATACATACATACATACATGTATACATACATACATACAAGTACATACATACATACATGTATACATGTACATGCATACATACATGCATGCAAGTATGTACTTACATACATACATACAAATATGCACATACATACATACATACATGTATTGATGCACATACATACATACATGTGAAAAAATACATACATGCACATACATTTATGTATGTGCATACATGCACATAAATGTATGTGCATACATACATGCATACATGTATACATACATACATACATGTACACATACATACATGTACATACATACATGTACATACATACATGTACATACATACATGTACATACATACATGTACATACATGTATACATACAAACATGTACATACATACATACATGTATACATACGTGTACATTCATGTACACATACATGTACATACATGTACAGGCATACATGTATACATACATACATGTACATGCATACATGTATACATACATACATGTACATGCATACATGTACATACATACATGCACAGACATACATGTATACATACATGCACATACATACATGTATACATACATGTATACATACATGTATACATACATACATGTATACATACATGTATACATACATGTATACATACATGTACATGCATGTATACATACATGTACATACATGTACATACATACATGTACATACATGTACATACATACATGTACATACATGTACATACATGTACATACATACATGTACATACATGTACATACATACATGTACATACATGTACATACATACATGTATACATACATGTATACATACATGTATACATACATGTACATACATGCACATACATACATGCACATACATACATGTATACATACATGCACATACATACATGTATACATACATGTACATACATACATGTATACATACATACATGTATACATACATGTGTACATACATGTACATACATACATGTGTACATACATGTACATACATACATGTGTACATACATGTACATACATACATGTATACATACATGTACATACATACATGTATACATACATGTACATACATACATGTATACAAACATGTACATACATACATGTATACATACATGTACATACATGTACATACATACATGTACATACATACATGTACATACATACATGTACATACATACATGTATACATGCATGTACATACATACATGTACATACATACATGTACATACATACATGTACATACATACATGTATACATACATGTACATACATACATGTATACATACATGTACATACATACATGTATACATACATGTACATACATACATGTATACATACATGTACATACATACATGTATACATACATGTACATACATACATGTATACATACATGTACATACATACATGTATACATACATGTACATACATACATGTATACATACATGTACATACATACATGTATACATACATGTATACATACATACATGTATACATACATGTATACATACATACATGTATACATACATGTATACATACATACATGTACATACATACATGTATACATACATGTATACATACATACATACATGTATACATACATACATACATGTATACATACATGTATACATACATACATGTACATACATGTATACATACATACATGCACATACATACATGTATACATACATGTACATACATACATGTATACATACATGTACATACATACATGTATACATACATGTACATACATACATGTATACATACATGTACATACATACATGTATACATACATGTACATACATACATGTATACATACATGTACATACATACATGTACATACATGTACATACATACATGTACATACATACATGTACGTACATACATACATGTACATACATACATGTATACATACATGTACACATACATGTACATACATACATGTACATACATACATGTACATACATACATGTACATACATACATGTACATACATACATGTATACATACATGTACATACATACATGTACATACATACATACATGTATACATACATGTACATACATACATGTATACATACATGTACATACATACATGTATCCATACATGTACATACATACATGTATACATACATGTACATACATACATGTATACATACATGTACATACATACATGTATACATACATGTACATACATACATGTATACATACATGTACATACATACATGTATCCATACATGTACATACATACATGTATACATACATGTACATACATACATGTATACATACATGTACATACATACATGTATACATACATGTACATACATACATGTATACATACATGTACATACATACATGTATACATACATGTACATACATACATGTATACATACATGTACATACATACATGTATACATACATGTACATACATACATGTATACATACATACATGTACATACATACATGTACATACATACATGTACATACATACATGTACATACATACATGTACATACATACATACATGTATACATACATGTACATACATACATGTACATACATACATGTATACATACATGTACATACATACATGTACATACATACATGTATACATACATGTACATACATACATGTATACATACATGTACATACATACATGTATACATACATGTACATACATACATGTACATACATGTGTACATACATGTACATACATACATGTGTACACACATGTACATACATACATGTGTACACACATGTAAATACATACATGTGTACACACATGTACATACATACATGTGTACACACATGTACATACATACATGTGTACACACATGTACATACATACATGTGTACACACATGTACATACATACATGTGTACACACATGTACATACATACATGTGTACACACATGTACATACATACATACATGTGTACACACATGTACATACATACATGTATACACACATGTACATACATACATGTATACACACATGTACATACATACATGTATACACACATGTACATACATACATGTATACACACATGTACATACATACATACATGTATACACACATGTACATACATACATGTATACACACATGTACATACATACATGTATACATACATGTACATACATACATGTATACATACATGTACATACATACATGTATACATACATGTACATACATACATGTATACATACATGTACATACATACATGTATACATACATGTACATACATACATGTATACATACATTTTCATACATACATGTATAAATACATGTACATACATACATATATACATACATGTATACATACATACATGTACATACATACATGTATACACACATTTACATACATACATGTATACACACATGTACATACATACATGTATACATACATACATGTATACACACATGTATACATACATACATGTATACACACATGTACATACATACATACATGTATACACACATGTACATACATACATACATGTATACACACATGTACATACATACATGTATACATACATGTACATACATACATGTATACATACATGTACATACATACATGTATACATACATTTTCATACATACATGTATAAATACATGTACATACATACATATATACATACATGTATACATACATACATGTATACATACATGTACACACATACATGTACATACATACATACATGTACCCATATACATGTACACACATACATACATGTACATACATACATGTACACATACATGTACATACATACATGTACATACATACATGTACACATACATGTACATACATACATGTACATACATACATGTGCACATACATGTACATACATACATGTACACATACATGTACACATACATGTACATACATACATGTACACATATACATGTACACATACATGTACACATACATGTACATACATACATGTACACATAAATGTACATACATACATGTACACATACATGTACACACATACATACATGTACACATACATGTACACACATACATGTTCATACATATACATGTACATACATACATGTACATACATACACATACATACATGTATACATACATACATGTATACATACATACATGTATACATACATACATGTATACATACATACATGTACATACATACATGTACATACATACATGTATACATACATACATGTATACATACATACATGTATACATACATACATGTACATACATACATGTACATACATACATGTATACATACATGTATACACATACATGTATACACACACATGTATACATACATGTATACACACATGTATACACATACATGTACATACATACATGTACATACATACATGTACATACATACATGTGCATACATACATACATACATACACATACATGTATACATACATGTACATACATACATGTACATACATACATGTACATACATACATGTACATACATACATACATACATACATGTATACATACATGTACATACATACATGTACATACATACATACATGTATACATACATGTACATACATACATGTATACATACATGTATACATACATGTATACATACATGTATACATACATGTATACATACATTTACATACATACATGTATACATACATTTACATACATACATGTACATACATACATGTATACATACATGTATACATACATGTACATACATACATGTACATACATACACATACATACATGTACATACATACATGTATTTATACATGTATACATACATGTATACACATACATGTATACATACATGTATACACATACATGTATACATACATGTACATACATGCATGTACATACATACATGTACATACATGTACATACATACACATCCATACATACACGTACATACATGTACATACATACATACATACATGTACACATACATACATGTATACATACATGTATACATACATGTATACATACATGTATACATACATGTATACATACATGTATACATACATACATACATGTACATACATACATACATGTACATACATACATACATACATGTACATACATACATGTACATACATACATACATACATGTATACATGTACATGCATACATACATGCATGCATGTACTTACATACATACATACAAATATGTACATACATACATACATACATGTATTGATGTACATACATACATAAATGTGAAAAATACATGCATGCACATACATAAATGTATGTGCATACATGCACATAAATTAATGTCCATACATGCACATAAATGTATCTGCATACATGCACATAAATGTGCATACATGCACATAAATGTATGTGCATACATGCACATAAATGTATGTCCATACATGCACATAAATGTATGTGCATACATGCACATAAATGTATGTGCATACATGCACATAAATGTATGTGCATATACGTACACGCACATACATATATGTATGTACATACATTTATCTGCATGTTTGTATGTACATGTATGTACATACATGCACATAAAAGTTTGTACATACATTCACAATGTGTATGTACGTACATACACATAAATGTATGTGCATACATACACATAAATGTATGTGCATACATACACACACATTAATGTATGTACATACATACATACACACACATTAATGTATGTACATACATACACATTAATTTATGTACATACATACACATAAATGTACGTACATACATACTCATAAATGTACGTACATACATACGCATACATGTACGTACATACATACGCATACATGTACGTACATACATACGCATACATGTACGTACATACATACGCATACATGTACGTACATACATACGCATACATATACGTACATACATACACATGAATGTATGTACATACATACACATTGTATGTACATACACACAAATAAATGTACGTACATACGTACACATAAATGTACGTACATACATACGCATACATGTACGTAAATACATACGCATACATGTATGTACATACGCATACATGTACGTACATACATACACACACATGTATGTACATACATACACACACATGCATGTACATACATACACACACATGCATGTACATACATACACACACATGTATGTACATACATACACATAAATGTATGTACATCCATGCACATATATGTATGTACATCCATACACATATATGTATGTACATCCATACACAATGTATATGTACATACATACACATTATTGTATGTACGTACATACACATTGTTGTATGTACATATATACACATTATTGTATCTACATACATACACAAATGTATGGACACATGTACACAAATGTATGGTCATACATACATACATACACATTAATGTATGTACATTCTTACACAATGTATGTACATACATATAAATGTATGGTAATACATACACAATGTGTGTACATACATACAAAATGTATGGTAATACATACACATTAATGTATGTACATACATACCTATATATACAAAATGTATGAATATAGAAATATGTATGTATATACATGTATACACATACATGTATGTATGTATGTGTAACGAATGAATGGGGCCATGTATCGTGAGATTTTGAGCCAAAACCTCCTTACATCAGTGAGAGCTTTGAATGGTTGACCCCCATAATTTACAAATAAATTCTTTAAAATTCCTACAATGTGAATTCCTGGATTTTTTCACATTCTGTCTCTCACAGTTGAAGTGTACCTATGATGAAAATTACAGACCTCTGTCATCATTTTAAGTGGGAGAACTTGCACAATCGCTGGCTGACTTTTTTGCCCCACTGTACACATGTATATATGTACATGTATACATATACATGTATATACGTATATACATATACATACATGTAGATACATACACATACATGTATGCAACTACATACATGTAATGTATGTTTTTAAATATACATTCTTGTATGTATATACATACATGTATGTATATACATGGTTATATGTACATGTATGTATATTTATATGATCACATGTATGTACAGTATATTCATACACATACATACATGTATTTACATATACATACATGTATGTATATACATACATGTACATATATGTATATAAATACATGTACGTATATATATATATATATATATATATATGTATATACATACATGCACGTATATACGTACATGTATATACATACATGTACATAAATACATGTATGTATATTTAAATACATACATGTATGTATATACGTACATACGTGTATGTGTATGAATATACTGTACATACATACATGTGATCATATAAATATACATACATGTATGTACATACATGTATATATACTGTACATACATGTATGCATACATGGATGTATATACATACAAGTATGTAAATGCATGTATATACACACATACATGCATGTACATACATGTATGTATATACATACATGTAGATCCATACGTACAAGTATATACATATAAGGGTAAGGGGTGTATCCCTTAATGGAGGATGCCTGTGCGTGACTTACTTTAACCTGGGGAGACTGTTGCAGACAGTAACCACACCATCCTTAACAGATCCGGTTCAGGGTCCAGTGGCATGGAGTCCAAGACGACTGGGGACCCTTTTCTGCTGCAGCCTTCACCCGCCTTTCCGGCCATTGTGACGCTCCATAGGGTTAGCACTCATCCTCCGCCTGTTCCACCGTTGAGGTTTTTGGTTGTTATTTCCCCAGAACTGGGCCCACAAGGGATGTGGGGGTGCCTTCATCAGCCATCGCAGCCGTTGTGGTGGTTCCTACATCTACCATCTTCCACCTGCTCCGCCGTTGAGGTCTTCACTGTATCCCTGGCTAGGGGACAGTCAAGCCTTTGCCAAGGGCCACCTGGGTTAACAGTAGAAAAAGGGTTAACTTCCTCTTGCCCCAAGACCGCATGGAGAAGCCACCACTGCAGGATGTGATTATATATAAATTAACATGTATACAAATATATATACAGACATCCAATATATATATATATATATATATATATATATATATATATATATATATATATATATATACACATACATACATAGACACCATATACATATATATAGACACATAAATACATACACATACATGTATATATACATACATACATACATGTATGTATACATGTATAAATATATAAATATTTATACATAAATATTTATATACACATATATGTTTGTACATATATACACACATATATACATAAAACATACCGTATTTCCTTGAATTGCCGCCAAGGCGCTAATTAATTTAAAATCTCTTCTCACTCCTGCGCTTTACCAAAGGCATGCGGTAAAAGTAAGCATGCTTTAATTATTTTAAAACCTCTTCTCACTCCGGCACTTACCAAAGGCATGCAGTAAAAATTGAGTGTGATGGAAGCTTGGACCTTAAATCCTACTGAATAGCTCTTAATCTTCTTCCCTTTATGCGATTTCAAATTACCGGTATTGAAGTCAGCCTCCTCCATTTTGAAAATGATGACAGGGGAAATGTCACTTGTGACGTGCTAATTATTTTGCGAAGCGAGTTTGACCCAGCAGTAATTCAAGGCAGGCGTATACTATATGCCCTGCGGCAATTCAAGGAAATACGGTATGTACATGAATATATATACCTACATAAACATACATATATATATATATATACGTGTATATATACTTTTATATATATGTATATATACATACATGTATATATATGTGTGTGTGTGTGTGTGTGTGTATATATATATATATATATATATATATATATATATATATATATATATATATATGCGTGTGTGTGTTTACATATGTATGTATGTGTGTATATGTAAGTGTGTATGTATATATTTATGCATACATATGAAAAAATATAATATGTTAATTGAAAACAAATCAATGAATTAAATCAATTCTTTGTAAATGTAGGACCTAGCTTTGCCAACAAAATACTTAGAGCCAATGATCAATCATGGGGTGTCTGGAAAAGGGAAAATAGGGTTATGCAGTCAATGTTTCTTAATGAAGTGACTGAAAATGAAATATTATCTGTGGTTTATAAACTAAAAAACAAGACCTCAACAGACAATGAGGGCATTGACATGAGTATAATAAAAAACACAAGTGATTGCATCATTAAACCATTACATTATATAATTAATTGTTCTTTTAAAGTAGGAGTTTTCCCAGACATAATGAAAAGAGCTAAGGTCATACCTTTATTTAAAACCGGAGATAAACATACATTTGGTAATTATAGACTAGTATCTCTCTTATCTCAATTTTCAAAAGTGCTTGAAAAACTGTGTGTTAATAAATTAGACTATTTTACTGAAAAACATAAATTATTAAATTATCAGTATGGATTTCGATCAAATACGTCTACGAGCTTGGCCATCATGAACATTATTGAAGAGATTACAACTGCAGTTGATCAAAATAAATACATTGTGGATCAGGGGTCACCAACGCGGTGCCCGCGGGCACCAGGTAGCCCGTAAGGACCAGATGAGTCGCCCGCTGGCCTGTTCTAAAAATAGCTCAAATAGCAGCACTTACCAGTGAGCTGCTTCTATTTTTTAAATTTTATATATTTACTAGCAAGCTGGTCTCGCTTTGCTCGACATTTTTAATTCTAAGAGAGCCAATTACTTAAATAGAATTTGAAAATCCAAGAAAATATTTTAAAGACTTGGTCTTCACTTGTTTAAATAAATTCATTTAATTTTTACTTTGCTTTTTATAACTTTCAGAAAGACAATTTTAGAGAAAAA
>NC_084622.1:13952988-14060488 GCF_033978795.1 Nerophis ophidion
CATGCCACCCAAAATTCTCAGCAACTTCTATAGAAGTACGGTTGAGAGTGTCCTTACCAGCTCAATCACGGTCTGGTATGGAAACCGCACTGCTAAGGACAGGAAGGCACTCCAGCGAGTGGTTAAAACTGCTCAGTACATATCAGGAGCAGCCTTTCCGTCACTACACGACATGTACTCTACCAGGGCCACCAGGAGAGCACACAACATCATAAAGTACAGTACACACCCCCAGCACAGTCTCTTCAGCCTCCTACCATCAGGCAGACCATACAGGAGCCTGAAATCCAGGACTATGAGACTGACAAACAGTTTTCTACCCACAGGCCATCAGGCTTGTGAATGAAACGGTTCAATACACATACACCCCTAATGTATATACTGTATGTATGTTTGTACAGTCAATGTATATTTACAGTATGTGTATATGTTTGTTTGTACATTTGTGTATATGTATATTTATATGTATGTTTGGACAGTGAATGTATATGTACAGTATGTGTATATGTATGTTTATTTAGTGAATGTATATGTACAGTATGTGTATATGTATGTTTGTACAGTCAACGTATATGTAGAGTATATGTATGCTTGTACAGTGAATATATATGTACATGTATGAGTATTTGTAGGTTTGTACAGTCAATGTATATGTACAGTATGTGTATATTTATGTATAGTCAATGTATATGTACATTATGTTTATGTTTGTACAGTGAATGTATATGTACGGTATGTGTATATGTATGTAAAAAAATATATAAAATATTTAAAAAATATATATAATAATAGTAATGTGTCAGCATGTCTGTGATTATGTATATGAATATATACATATAAATGTATAATTAAAAGAAGATCACAGACATGCTGACACACAAGGTCACTACCCCAGCAGCTGGCTAACTTGCAGCACCTCGGAGGCAGGGTTGTTAAAGGGAAACTGCACTTTTAATCTATTTTATTTTGCCTATTGTTCACAATCATTATGAGGGACAAGAACACACCTGTCTTTTTTATTGGGATTTTAAAGATGACAGAAAAAACTTCGAAGATGTGGCTAAAGAGAGTCAAGGTTGAAGCCTTCAAAGTTGACATTATGTAAGTATGTGAATGCACACACACAGTAGGAAGGGGATTCTTTTGGCCCCATTTGTCACGACATAACTGACACATGAAACGTGAACGGGGTGTTGCACTATCCACTTCAGGCAGCAGTTGAGTGTTAAATATTTTTAATTGTTATTAGTGGCAATTGCAACTTTGGTTTCTATGCTGAGTGGCACTCTCCATCGTTTTTAGCAGACCGCATTGTAAAATGATTAAGCCCATCCAAAGGAATCCCTTCCCTCCTGTCCTGTACGTGATGTGACAAACATGATATGGTTGTAGCCTAACTCAGACTTGCTCGGCTCCTGGGTCAAGAAGTCATCTTGTGGGTATGAAGTGCAGACAGCTCCACTTTATTTATGTCCTTTTGGGAAAAAAAACTGAGTGAAAAATAACCCGTTCCTGCCTTTGAAGAGCCGTGCCTGCAGCAGAAAATAGGCAGCAAATGACACGAAGCAGCGCGCCGTAAATCAGACACAAACAACTATAGGCAGCAAAGAAAAACAACAAGGACAAGCAGGACTTGCTCATTAGCGTCAATCCTCTTACGCAATATGTCCAAATAACACCTGCACACTTGCCAAGGTCAACATTTGCCTAGGTCAACAAGATTGTTTGCTAGCAGCGGCACAAAGAAAGGCTGCTAAACAAAGTCAGTGTGGACAAAGTGCAGCAGTTAGCACTTTTGGAGTCAACGTGTCTTTGCAGTGTTGGATAGGCCAGGTGGAGCGTAAATGGACCCCACATGGATGCTAATGCTAACTCCAAATGGATGCTATTGCTAACCTCAAATTGATGCTATTGCTAACCCCAAATTGATGCTATTGCTAACTCCAAATGGATGCTAATGCTAACCCCAAATGGATGCTAATGCTAACCCCAAATGGATGCTAATGCTAACTCCAAATAGATGCTAATGCTAACTCCAAATAGATGCTAATGCTAACTCCAAATGGATTCTAATGCTAACTCCAAATGGATGCTAATGCTTACTCCAAATAGATGCTAATGCTAACTCCAAATAGATGCTAATGCTAACTCCAAATAGATGCTAATGCTAACTCCAAATAGATGCTAATGCTAACTCTAAATAGATGCTAATGCTAACTCCAAATGGATTCTAATGCTAACTCCAAATGGATTCTAATGCTAACTCCAAATGGATGCTAATGCTTACTCCAAATGGATGCTAATGCTTACTCCAAATGGATGCTAATGCTTACTCCAAATGGATGCTAATGCTTACTCCAAATGGATCCTAATATTAACTCCAAATGGATACTATTGCTAACTCCAAATGGATGCTAATGCTTACTCCAAATGGATGCTAATGCTAATTTTTTATTTTTTTTTCCAAGATGGCGCTGCTGTAGTGGCTGCTGTAGGCAGGAACTCTGTGCTCTTGTATCATCCTTTTGTGTTTCCCTCTTGTTTTCATGTGTTATTATATTTTTTTGCCTTTTGGTCCGGGACCCTTTGGGACTGAGTGACAAGGGGTGTCACTTTCGTGACCTCTGTGGTGCTTTTTTTGTGGACTTCTGGATCTGCCTCCCGGGAGCCTTTTGGCCATGGAGACCAGCTGCTGGGTCTCTGCCACACCGGAGTCGCTTTGGAGGGACTGGAGGAGATGCGGATGAGGGGACAGGACTGCGGAGCTAGCACTGAGCGCTGGGACGGAGAGGCTTCGTGGTGTCTTGGCTGGGTGAGCAGGTGTCGGACACCTCAGTCACCTTGGACGTATCATCACTCATCCATGCGGACTGGACACTGGCAGAGAGTGGAGTCGGCTGTCCTGGTTGCTTTGTTGGGTCTGCTCCTGTCTCTGGCCATCCTCCCTCCACCCCAGCGGACGATGGCGTGGAACACCGCAGAGGCCACCACAGTGGATATGTTTCTTTTACTTTTTATTCATAGCTGTATGTAGAAGTGTCTGGTTGTATCTGCTGCTTTAATGTCTTTAATGTCCTATGTGTTCTTTGATGTTTGATGTTTCCCTCTTACACACATGTAAGAGGGGTGAGTACTATGGCTATGAGTTGTTGTTGTCTTCCCTTGGCCTCAGTCTGCACCCCCTCACCAGGGCCCAGGCTAAGACCGATTTTTTATTTTTTTATTTTATTTTAATCTTTTATTTTTTTTCTCCCCCCCCTTGTTTACCTGTATCTCATCTTTTTTTGTAAGGGGCGCTGGAAGCCGGCAGACCCGTCAGCGATCCTGTTCTGTCTCCCTTTAATGTTTGTCTGATCTTGAATGGGATTGTGCTGAAAATTGTAATTTTCCTGAAAGAACTCTCCTGACGGAATAAATAAAGTACTATCTAATCTAATCTAATGCTTACTCCAAATGGATCCTAATATTAACTCCAAATTGATGCTATTGCTAACTCCAAATGGATACTAATGCTAACTCCAAATGGATGCTAATGCTAACTCCAAATAGATGCTAATACTAACTCCAAATAGATGCTAATGCTAACTCCAAATGGATGCTATTGCTAACTCCAAATGGATGCTAATGCTAACTCCAAATGGATGCTAATGCTAACTCCAAATGGATGCTAATGCTAACCCCAAATGGATGCTAATGCTAACACCAAATGGATGCTAATGCTAACCCCAGATGGATGCTACTGCTAACTCCTAATGGATGCTAAGGCTAACTTAAATGGATGCTAATGTTTACTCCAAATGGATGCTAATATTAACTCCAAATGGATGCTATTGCTAACTCCAAATGGATGCTATTGCTAACTCCAAATGGATTCTAATGCTAACTCCAAATGGATGCTAATGCTTACTCCAAATGGATGCTAATATTAACTCCAAATGGATGCTATTGCTAACGCCAAATGGATGCTAATGCTTAATCCCAATGGATGCTAATGCTTACTCCAAATGGATGCTAATATTAACTCCAAATGGATGCTATTGCTAACTCCAAATGGATGCTAATGCTTACTCCAAATGGATCCTAATATTAACCCTAAATGGATGCTATTGCTTACTCCAAATGGAGGGTAATGCTAACCCCAGATGGATGCTAATGCTTACTCCAAATAGATGCTAATGCTAACCGCAAATGGATGCTAATGCTAACTCCAAATGGATGGTAATGCTAACCCCAAATGGATGCTATTGCTAACTCCAAATGGATGCTAATGCTAACTCCAATTGGATGCTAATGCTAACTCCAAATGGATGCTAATGCTAACCCCAAATGGATGCTAATGCTAACACCAAATGGATGCTAATGCTAACCCCAGATGGATGCTACTGCTAACTCCTAATGGATGCTAATGCTAACTCCAAATGGATGCTAATGCTAACTCCAAATGGATGCTAATGCTAACCACAAATAGATGCTAAGGCTAACCCCAAATGGATGCTATTGCTAACTCCAAATAGATGATAATGCTAACTCCAAATGGATGCTAATACTAACTCCAAATAGATGTTAATGCTAACTCCAAATGGATTCTAATGCTAACTCCAAACAGATGCTAATGCTTACTCCAAATGGATGCTAATATTAACTCCAAATGGATGCTATTGCTAACTCCAAATGGATCCTAATATTAACTCCAAATGGATGCTATTGCTAACTCCAAATGGATGCTAATGCTTACTCCAAATGGATCCTAATATTAACTTCAAATGGATGCTATTGCTAACTCCAAATGGATGCTAATGTTAACCCCCCCAACATGGCAACTGCACCAGCCCAGCCGCGTGAGTGTCTGTCTGCAGAGGCCCGGCTGTGCTGCGTGATAGCAGATAGCGGCCGACAGGTGCTGCCACCCCCCCTTTACATCAAATCAAACAATTGTCAAGCAGCAGCAGCAGCTGATATCCACGGCTTTGGTCAACATATGACCGGCCCCCAAAATAGCAGAACTGACAGTTGCTGGGACGCCAGTTGTCCTCCCTGCGGCCCCCACAGCCTGGCCTCACTTTAGCCTGATACATTAAAGACGGGTATCATTAGCCTGATATATTAAAGACGGGTATCATTAGCCTGATATATTAAAGACAGGTATCATTAGCCGGATATATTAAAGAAAAGCATTTATTAAAGAAAAGCACAAGACTTAAAGAAGCAGGGGAATGAAAAAGATTTGAAATATTTGTGTCATGGTGATGGTAAGAAAAGGAACACTTTTTTTCTCTCATTTTCGGGCTACAAGCTTAGAAAGTGAAGATGTGGAACTACAAGGTTGTCATTATAGGGGAACTGCCCTTTTCTGGGAATTGTGCTGATGTAGAGAGGGAACACGTCTTGCTCTTTTTCTCTGCGCTCCAAATTGTAAGAACAATGGCTAGCAAGAGGCATCTAACAAAGCAGGTAATAGAGATCCTCTATTCCGCCATCAACACGCCGTGACCCGCATATTGACCAAGCTGTATCAACACAGCTACTTGTCCAGCGTGTACACCGCCTTCCGCCCGATTGTAGCTGAGATAGGCACTAGCGCCCCCGTGACCTCAAAGGGAATAAGTGGTAGAAAATGGATGGATGGATAGCTGTAAATATACTCCTCCCCTCTTAACCACGCCCCTCGCCAAACCCCTGAAACTTTACGAATGTTTTTTGTGAGTAACAAGTATGTGCTCCAATCATTCATCCATCCATTATCTCCCGCTTATTCCCTTTGGGGTCACTGGTGCCTATCTCAGCACTACATCACAAAAAAAATAAGAGTTGTAAAAATGATTGGAAACTCAAAGGCCTACTGAAACCCACTACTACCGACCACGCAGTCTGATAGTTTATATATCAATGATGAAATATTAACATTGCAACACATGCCAATACGGCCTTTTTAGTTTCCTAAATTGCAATTTTAAATTTCGCGCGAAGTATCCTGTTGAAAACTTCGGTATGATGACGCGTGCGCGTGACGTCTCGGATTGTAGCGGACATTTTGTTCCAGCCCGGTCCCAGCTATAAGTGGTCTGCTTTAATCGCATAATTACACAGTATTCTGGACATCTGTGTTGCTGAATCTTTTGCAATTTGTTCAATTAATAATGGAGACGTCAAAGAAGAAAGATGTAGGTGGGAAGCGGTGTATTGCGGCTGCCTTTAGCAACACAAACACAGCCGGTGTTTCCTTGTTTACATTCCCGAAGGAGAAGCTTTACTATGGAACAGAGCGGTCAAGCGAACATGGTTCTTTACCACATGTCAACCGTCAGGTTTCGGTGAGAAAATTGTGGTAGTAAGTCTGCGCTAGACATGAGCGGAGCTTGCGTCGTTTCTCGCGCACCTGTCAAAGAGGCAGCTGCGACTCTCTTGCCTCCTCTGACTGGCCACCCCCGAACATGGGATGCTTTCACCGTCAAAGAGGGGGGAAAAAAAGCTCAGCCCGGTCCAAACAACTGCATTCGCTTCGCCTCGTTGAGAAACGTGGCTTCCCCCAGAGACACTGGCGGTCACTACACCTTGGGCCACACCCCTCCGACTTTCAGGTACGACTATATGATCTCACTAAAACATTAGTAACACAATAAGCAGATAAGGGATTTTCCAGAATTATCCTAGTAAATTTCTCTAATAACATCTGAATCGTGCCAACTGCATAGACTTTTTTTTTTTCCTAGTCTTTCACTCTCACTATCCTCATCCACGAATCTTTCATCCCCACTCAAATTAATGGGGAAATTGTCGCTTTCTTGGTCCGAATCGCTCTCGCTGCTGGTGGCCGTGATTGTAAACAATGTTCAGATGTGAGGAGCTCTACAACCCGTGACGTCACTTCCGGTACAGGCAAGGCTTTTTTATTAGCGACCAAAAGTTGCGAACTTTATCGTCGATGTTCTCCACTAAATCCTTTCAGCAAAAATATGGCAATATCGCGAAATGATCAAGTATGACACAGAATGGACCTGCTATCCCCGTTTAAAGAAGAAAATCTCATTTCAGTAGGCCTTCAAGACAGCCATGACATCATGTTCTTTACAAGTGTACGTACACTTTTGACCAGGACTGTATGTTGTGTTTCCGCAGAGATGAAACTGCCTTTTGAAGCGGCCCACTGGTCTGGTGTGGAGATGAAAGCGTCGTCCTCCACAGACCAGGTGGCTGTCCTGTCTCGCCCCACAGAGGTGGCTGTCCTGTCTGGCCCTCTCTGTCTCCCCCCCCGGGGGTGATGGAAGCCAGAGGGCGCCCCCCCTCTGATGGTGTCGCCTCTCTGGCTGATTGAAAATCTTTTTTCCCCTCTTCTCTCTCCTCCGGCCTCACCTCTTCCTCTGCGACCTCTTCCCTGCTGACTTTGGTACATCCTTAGTGTTCTTTGGCCTTTGAAGGCCAACATAATGGAGTGGTAACACGAGAGCGACAGAGGGGATATGGAATATTGCAAGTGGACGCAGAGGAAGTGTTCTTTTTCTCCCTCTTTCCCATTTCGTGCGACAGGAAGTCAAGCACCAAGTCGGGCTTGAATATATTCAGCTCCTTCAAATTCGGGGATTTTTGGAGGGTAAAAAAAAAGGCACCCAAAGTAAATGGGACATTGTCTTCAAACGCTTTGGAGTGGAGGCTCGGCTTTAGGCTCTTTGGAAAGATAACATTCCAAGATGTGTTTTTCTTCTCAACACTCAGAACCTAAATGCTACTGACACTGAGAAATAGCGGCTAACGTCCCTCTGAAGTGCAAAGGCGCTTCTCTGTCAGCAAGCCTCAATGGTGGCAAATAAACTACACTTAAAGTTGCAGTAGAGTGGAAATACAAACCCCGTTTCCATATGAGTTGGGAAATTGTGTTAGATGTAAATATAAAACGGAATACAATGATTTGCAAATCATTTTCAACCCATATTCAGTTGAATATGCTACAAAGACAACATATTTGATGTTCAAACTGATAAACTTTTTTTTTTTGCAAATAATCATTAACTTTAGAATTAGATACCAGCTACACGTGATAAAGAAGTTGACAAAAATGGCAATAAATACTGATAAAGTTGAGAAATGCTCATCAAACACTTATTTGGAACATCCTACAAGTGTGCAGGCTAATTGGGAACAGGTGGGTGCCATGATTGGGTATAAATGCAGCTTCCATGAAATGTTAAGTAATTCACAAACAAGTATAGGATGAGGGTCATCAATTTGTAAGCAAATTGTCGAACAGTTTTAGAACAACATTTCTCAACAAGCTATTGCAAGGAATTTAGGGATTTTACCATCTACAGACCGTAAAATCATCAAAAGGTTCAGAGAATCTGGAGAAATCACTGCACGTAAGCGATGATATTATGGCCTTTTGATCTCTCAGGCGATATTGCATCAAAAACCAACATCAGTGTGTAAAGGATATCACCACATGGGCTCAGGAACACTTCATAAAACCACTGTCAGTAACTACAGTTGGTTGCTACATCTGTAAGTGCAAATTAAAACTCTGCTATACAAAGCAATACCCATTCATCAGCAACACCAAGGAACGCCCCTGGCTTTGCTGGGCTTGAGCTCATCTAAGATGGACTGACGCAAAGTGGAAAAGTGTTCTGTGGTCTGACGAGTCCACATTTCAAGTTATATTTGGAAACTGTGGACGAGGTGTACTCCGGAACAAAGAGGAAAATAACCATCAAAAGCCACGATCTGTGACGGTATGTGGGTGTATTAGTGCCCAAGGCATGGGTAACTTACACATCTGTGAAGGCACCATTAATGCTGAAAGGTTCATACAAGTTTTGGAGCAACATATATTGTCATCCAAGCGACGTTATCATGGACGCCCCTGCTTATTTCAGCAAGGATGCCAAGCCACGTGTTACAACAGCGTGGTTTTGTAGTAAAAGAGTGTGGGTACTTTCCTGGCCCGCCTGCAGTCCAGACCTGCCTCCCATGGAAAATGTGTGGCGCATTATGAAGCGTAAAATACGACAGCGGGGACCCCGGACTGTTGAACGACTGAAGCTCTACATAAAAGAAGAATGAGAAAGAATTCCTCTTTCGCAGCTTCAACAATTAGTTTCCTCAGTTCCCAGAGGTTTACTGAGTGTTGTTAAAAGAATTGGTGATGTAACACAGTGGTGAACATGCCCTTTCCCAACTACTTTGGCATGTGTTGCAGCCATGAAATTCTAAGTTAATTATTATTTGCAAAAAAAAATAAAGTTTATGAGTTTGAACATCAAATATCTTGTCTTTATAGTGCAGTGAATATGGGTTGAAAATGATTTACAAATCATTGTATTCCGTTTATATTTACATCTAACACAATTTCCCAACTCATATGGAAACAGGGTTTGTACAAGTGTACTCTTTATTGGAGCTATTACCATAAATATCTGATGCATGACGCCCAAAGCCTTGCAAAGTTTGCGAGTAAATAGCTATGATCAAACTGGTGTCAATCACATGGAGATTCCACAGAAAATGAGCTAGCCATTCATGTGATCACATGACGTCGAGCTCAGAACCGCAAATGCCTTCATTGTATTGATTAACGTGGACCCCGACTTAAACAAGTTGAAAAACTTATTGGGGTGTTACCATTTACTGGTCAATTATACGGAATATGTACTGTACTGTCCAATCTACTCATAAAAGTTTCAATCGATCAATCAAATCGCCGACAACAATGCAAAACATGCCAATAACGATTACTTTGACAATCCAGAAGCATATATTTCTGATCCTCAATACAAGGAGGGTGAGCTACAAGTTTTAGAAGCCCTGCCAAACAGATCCAGCTTTAGTGTAACACTAAACATCATGTAGCAGTATTGCTAAGTGCTGAAGAGGAAATACAAACATAATAAAACAATCTCTTACTGTACAATGACTGCGCTCACTTTGATGACGAATGGTGGGATGTCCGTATCTTCCTGTTGAGATGAACAATTAATTTGATTAGACAGGGACACATGGTTCAAAACGTCTGTTTGTCTCCATCACCGGGTATAAACTGAATGTCACTGATTCAAAATTCTGGATTCAAGGTTAAATCCGCCCAGTTATAAATTATTGTAGATTCATAATCTAGAACAATTTTGACGAGCCGCGATGCGTCAGAGCAGCAAACAAGACATCAATGCTGCGTAAGCTTCTTCTTCTTCTTATCCACAGTTTTACAGCAGTCTGCATTCGTATATGTGGCATTAGATTAGATTAGATTAGATTACATAGTACTTTATTTATTCCGTCAGGAGAGTTCCTTCAGGAAAATTAAAATTTTCAGCACAATCCCATTCAAGTTTAGACAAACATTACAGGGAGACAGAACAGGATCGCTGACGGGTCTGCCGGCTTCCAGCGCCCCTTACAAAAAAGATGAGATACAGGTAAACAAGGGGGGGGGACAAAAAAATAGAAGATTAAAATAAAATGTAAAAAAAAAAAAAAAACATCTATGGTTTCATTTTATATTACGTTAAAGTCTGTCCCCAAGGTCCAGTGCTGAACAAACTATAGTTTGTTCGGTTATCGGTTATCAATGCCAAAAATACGTTGACTCTTTTAGCGCTTATAATGACAGAATTTCTAATATTTGGTTAATACTCAGGTCACTAGATGTAAAAAGAGTGTTGTTGGCGGGTTTTGGATAGTTATTTAGAGAGGTTTGTGGGCAAAAAAGAAAGACTCCATTGTTAGCAGACTTGATATTTATCTACGACTTAGTTTGCATCAAGGCAGCACGGTGAGAGAGGGGTTAGCGCGTCTGCCTCACAATACGAAGGTCCTGAGTCGTCCTGGGTTCAATACCGGGCTCGGGATCTTTCTGTGTGTTTTTCCCACCTCCAAACACATGCACCTGGGGATAGGCCCCTACCACCTCCAAAGACATGCACCGGGGATAGGCCCCTCCCACCTCCAAAGACATGCACCGGGGATAGGCCCCTCCCACCTCCAAACACATGCACCTGAGGGATAGGCCCCTCCCACTTCCAAAGAAATGCACCGGGGATAGATACCTCCAAAGACACGCACCTGGGGATAGGCCCCTCCCACCTCCAAACACATACACCTGGGTATAGGCCCCTCCCACCTCCAAAGACATGCACCTGGGGATAGGTTGATTGGCAACACTAAATTGGCCTTAGTGTGTGAATGTTGTCTATCTGTGTTGGCCCTGTGATGAGGTGGTGACTTGTCCAGGGTGTAAACCGCCTTCTGCCCGATTGTAGCTGAGATAGGCACCAGCGCTCCCCGCAACCCCAAAGGGAACAAGCGGTAGAAAAATGGATAGATGGATAGTTTGCATGAAAAAAAAACAAAAGATTGTGAATGATAGGGGACGGCGTGGCGCAGTGGGGAGAGTGGCCGTGCGCAACCCGAGCGTCCCTGGTTCAATTCCCACCTAGTACCAACCTCGTCACGTCCGTTGTGTCCTGAGCAAGACACTTCACCCTTGCTCCTGATGGGTGCTGGTTGGCGCCTTGCATGGCAGCTCCCTCCATCAGTGTGTGAATGTGTGTGTGAATGGGTAAATGTGGAAGTAGTGTCAAAGCGCTTTGAGTACCTTGAAGGTAGAAAAGCGCTATACAAGTACAACCCATTTATCATTTATCATAGACAGCACATCACTTTCTACACCTCTTCCTAATTTTACGTACCGTATTTCCTTGAATTGCCGCCGGGTATATAGTAAAGGTCTGCCTAAAATTACTGCCGGGTCCAACTCATTTTGCTAAATATTTAGCGCATGCTTAGCATTACCGCCGGCTCAGGATTAACGCCGGGTCAAACTCGTTTCGCAAAATATTATTTTTATTAGCGCATGTCTAGAATTTGCGCAGGGTCAAACTCGTCACGTCATGAGTGACACTTCACCTGTCATCATTTTCAAAATGCAGGAGGCTGATTTCAATCATTTGAAATCGCATAAAGGGAAGAAGATTAAGAGCTACTCAGTAGGATTTAAGGTCCAAGCTATTGAATATGCTAAAAAGAACAGTAAGCTGCTATGTTTTATTAATATACCGTAGCTGCGTGTGTCAAATATGAGTCATTAAATGACTCCCGCCTCCTGGTGGTAGAGGGCGCTAGTGATCCTTCTTGCGACTACTCGGCTGCAGAAGAAGTGACAACAAGCAGCAAGAGTGAGCAGCGATCGTTTATTTTTTCCTCTCGCTTGCACTTTTAACACAGAGTTTTAAATATTTAAAATAAAACAGTTTTCTAAACTGGACTTTTAATCGAAGCAGGAGGTAATAAAGGAAGATCCTCATCGAGACAGAGAGACTTTGAAAACTGAAGAAAGATAAGGAAGACTTCTATAAACCAGTTATCGATGCTTTTGATCAGAAGGAGCTGCGCGTGGACTTCATTTATAAGTAAAGGTAAGACCATAACAACGTTTTTTTTATTAAATGTGCTTTTCATGATGGTATCCTTACATCACACTCAAATTTATAAGCGCAGGCCTTAATTTACCCCTTGCCTTTGTTAAGCGCCGGAGTGAGAAAAGGTTTTAAAATAATTAGCGCCCCAGCGGCAATTCAAGGAAATACGCTATTTCTAGTATGACTGATGTCATAATCTGGTCAGAGTGCAGAAGCGTTACTGCTGTCACGTCAATCTCTGGAAATAGCCGAAGGTGTTCGGCTCGGAATATTCTAAAACGGCTGACTGAATGTGGTCAGACGGTATCTACACATATTTTTAGGATTGTAAATACAATTGGATATGATTTCATGGATACAATGAAACACAATTAAGCATATAAAGTCAACTTGTCCTTGCATTCTACTGCTACTTTAAAGTTTGATACAACATGGTCGTTGGGGTCCATTAAACACCGATCATTATTCCCGAGATCGCGTTATACAGAAATACAAATAAAATAAATTGATGATCTATTATTACTAAACCAAATGGATGGATAGATGGATTCTATATGGTCCATGTCCGAATTACGCTGCATCTAAAAATAGATTATTTCCCCCACCTCCAGTTAGCACATACGTCCAAAGCCCTTTTTTTCCCAAGGTTCTGACTCAGACTTTTTCGCTCCAGGGTGCAGCTGAATTTCAAGATCACATTTATTGTGTAAAGGCTCTTAAGGCGACTTGCATTCATGTTCACCTTTTGCATCCATCTATTTTCTACCGCCTGTCCCTTTTGCAACTGTTCTAAGTTCCAGTGGGTATGCAAAGACCCCTTTAAACTGTTCACTTTTTGTACACTCAGCACCCCATTAATGTACACTCAGCACACCACTAACGTACACTAAGCACACCCTATTAACGTACACTAACCACCCCATTAAGGTAAACTAAGCACTCCATTAATGTACACCCAGCACCTCATTAAAGTACACCCAGCGCCCCAATAATGTACACTAAGCACCCCATTAACGTACACTAAGCACCCCATTAACGTACACTAAGCACCCCATTAACGTACACTAAGCACCACATTAATGTGCACTAAGCACCACATTAATGTGCACTCAGCACCCCATTAACATGCACTAAGCAGACCATTAATGTACACTAAGCAGACCATTGATGTACACTAAGCAGACCATTAATGTACACTAAGCAGACCATTGATGTACACTAAGCAGACCATTAATGTACACTTAGCACCCCAATAATGTACACTAAGCACACCCTATTAACGTACGCTAAACACTCCATTAATGTACACTAAGCACCCCATTAACGTACACTCAGCACCCCAATAATGTACACTAAGCACACCCTATTAACGTACGCTAAACACTCCATTACTGTACACTCAGCACCCCATTAATGTACACTCAGCACCCCATTAATGTACACTAAGCACCCTATTAATGTACACTAAGCACCCCATTAATCTACACTCAGCACCCCAATAATGTACACTAAGCACACCCTATTAACGTACACTCAGCACCCCAAAGGTACACTAACCACCCTAATAACGTACACTCAGCACCCCATTAAGGCACACAAAGCACTCCATTAATGTACACTCAGCACCCCATTAACGTACACTAACCACCCCATTAATGTACACTCAGCACACCCCATTAATGTACATTAAGCACCCCATTAATGCACACTAAGCACCCCATTAAAGTACACTTAGCACCCCATTAATGTACACTCAGCACCCCATTATTGTACACTTAGCACCCAATTAATGTACACTAAGCACACCATATTAACGTACGCTAAGCACTCCATTAATGTACACTAAGCACCCCATTAACGTGCACTAAGCACCCCATTAACGTGCACTCAGCAGACCATTAATGTACACTTAGCACCCCATTAACGTACACTCAGCACCCCAATAATGTACACTAAGCACACCCCATTAATGTACGCTAAGCACTTCATTAATGTACACTAAGCACCCCATTTACGTACACTCAGCACCGCAATAATGTACACTCATCACCCCATTAAGGTGCACTAAGCACCCCATTAACGTACACTAAGCACCCCATTAACGTACACTAAGCACCCCATTAACATACACTCAGCACCTCATTAATGTACACTCAGCACCCCATTAATGTACACTCAGCACCCCATTAATGTACACTCAGCACACCCCATTAATGTACACTCAGCACACCCCATTAATGTACATTAAGCACCCCATTAATGTACACTCAGCACCCCATTATTGTACACTCAGCACCCCATTATTGTACACTCAGCACCCAATTAACGTACACTAAGCACCCCATTAATGTACACTAAGCACCCCATTAATGTACACTCAGCACCCAATTAAGGTACACTAAGCACCCCATTAATCTACACTCAGCACCCCAATAATGTACACTAAGCACACCCTATTCACGTACACTAAGCACCCTATTAAGGTACACTAAGCAACCCATTAACGTGCACTAAGCACCCTATTAACGTGCACTAAGCACCCTATTAACGTGCACTAAGCACCCCAATAACATATACTAACCACCCTAATAAAGTACACTCAGCACCCCATTAAGGCACACTAAGCACTCCATTAATGTACACTCAGCACCCCATTAACGTACACTCAGCACACCCCATTAATGTACATTAAGCACACCATTAACGCACACTCAGCACCCCATTATTGTACACTCAGTACCCCATTAATGTACGCTCAGCACCCCATTAATTTTTACTCAGCAGCCCATTAACGTACACTCAACACCCCATTTATGTACACTCAACACCCCATTAATGTACATTAAGCACCCCATTAACGCACACTAAGCACCCCATTAATGTACACTCAGCACCCCATTAATGTACACTCAGCACCCCATCTTGACAGAAAAAAAATGAAATGTAGAATTTGTTATTTATTAAAAAACAAAACTGACAAGTCCATAAGTATTCAGACGCTTTGCTCAATGCTTTTAATCCATCCATCCATCCATTTTCTACCGCTTATTCCCTTTCGGGGTCACGGGGGGCGCTGGCGCCTATCCCAGCTACAATCGGGCGGAAGGCAGGGTACACCCTGGACAAGTCGCCACCTCATCGCAGGGCTTTTAATTAATGAAAAATATAATTATTTTCTTTTGATTTTAGCAAGCGGCTGCAATGAAACAGAGTGAACAATTTGAAGGGGTCTGAATACTTTCCGTAGCCACTTGAAGTGTTTACCAATAATAGTACCTGAACACAGGTGTCCAAAGTTTAGCCCGCAGCTAATTTTTTTACCAAACCACGAACACCACCTTCTAAAAATATTACACACAAAAAACATCAAAAAGTGGAATAAAAGAGCTCACTTGTGAAATGTCATGAGAACAAGTTGCAATGTTGACTTGAAGAACACAAACGTTTGGCTTTAAAACTTTCATTGCTCAAAAAATAATAACGAATCAAAATCAATGTTGTAATGAATTATTGACTATTGAAGGCTCCAATTACTTCACGTCAAATATTACACTTTCTAATACTTTTGAGGGGAAATATTGCATATTTGAGTTTCGCATGACAAAAAGGGAAGAAAAACTAACAAAAAACAATTGAAAATAAATTTAAATAAAAAAGGATAGTATGGCTAGACCAGGGGTCACCAACGCGGTGACCAGATGAGTCGCCCGCGGCCCTCTTCTAAAAATAGCTCAAATAGCAGCACTTACCAGTGAGCTGCCTCTATTTTTCAAATGTTATTTATTTACTCAAATAGAATTTGAAAATCCAAGAAAATATTTTAAAGACTTGGTCTTCACTTGTTTAAATAAATGTTTTTTGTTTTTTTACTTTGCTTCTTATAACTTTCAGAAAGACAATTTTCGAGAAAAAAATACAACCTTAAAAATTATTTTAGGATTTTTAAACACATATACCTTTTTACCTTTTAAATTCCTTCCTCTTCTTTCCTGACAATTTAAATCAATGTTCAAGTAAATGTATTTTTTTTAATTGTAAAGAATAATAAATACATTTTAATTTAATTCTTCATTTTAGCTTCTGTTTTTTCGCCGAAGAATATTTCTGAAATATTTCTTCAAACTTCCTTATGATTAAAATTCAAAAAAATTATTCTGGCAAATCTAGAAAATTTGTAAAGTCAAATTTAAATCTTATTTCAAAGTCTTTTGAATTTTTTTAAATTTTTTTTGTTCTGGAAAATCTAGAAGAAATAATGATTTTTTCTTTGTTAGAAATATTGCTTGTGTCAATTTGTTATATAATCTAACAAAGTGCAGATTGGATTTTAACCTATTTAAAACCTGTCATCAAAATTCTAAAATTAATCTTAATCAGGAAAAATTACTAATGATGTTCCATAAATTCTTCTTTTAATTTTTTCAAAAATATTCGAATGGGCTAGCTTTTTTCTTCTTTTTTTCGGTTGAATTTTGAATTTTAAAGAGTCGAAATTGAAGGTAAACTATGTTTCAAATTTTAATTTTTTTCCTGTTTTCTCCTCCTGTAAACCGTCCAATTAGGTGTTTTTGTCATCATTTATTCTCTAAAAAAAAAACCTTCCGTAAAAGGAAAAAAAATGTACGACGGAATGACAGACAATAATACCCATGTTTATATATATATATAATTATTTATTAAAAGGTATATTGAGCAAATTGGCTAGTTCTGGCAATTTATTTAAGTGTGTATCAAACTGGTAGCCCTTCGCATTAATCAGTACCCAAGAAGTAGCTCTTGGTTTCAAAAAGGTTGGTGACCCCTGGGCTGGACCAATGGATGGATCTGAAGTTTATCTACAGATTTAAATGTTGAAAGTAAAAAAAAAAAAAGATGTATGAATGATTTTTAACACTTTTATGAGTGGGCCTGGAAATTATTTTGATTAATTTTTGACCTATTTAAAGGGGAACATTATCACAATCTCAAAAGGGTTAAAAACAATAACAATTAGTTCCCAGTGGCTTGTTGTATTTTTTTTATGTTTTTTTCAAAATTTTACCGGTCTCCGAATATCCCTAAATAAAGCTTTAAAGTGCCTTACTTTCGCTATCTTCGAAACCACTATCCATTTCCCTGTGACGTCATACAGTGCTGTCAATGTAAACAAACAACGGCGAATACCACAGCAAGATATAGCGACATTAGCTCGGATTCAGACTCGGATTTCAGCGACTTAAGCGATTCAACAGATTACGCATGTATTGAATCATATGGTTGGAGTATGAAAGTATTGAAGAAGAAACTGAAGCCATTGAGCGAATAGCTATTGACGCTATTCATAGCCATTGCATGGCCGAATAGCTGCGTTAGCATCGCCGGTAAAATGTGCGGACCAAACGATCAGGACTTTCGCATCTTGTGACACTGGAGCAACTTAAATCCGTCGACTGGTAAGTGTTTTTTTCGCATTAAATGTGGGTGGAAGGAAACGTAATATAGTTGCAAATGCATCTACAGGTTATCCATACATCTCTGTAGCATGTCTGCTTTAGCACCGCCGGTAAATAGCATGTTAGCATCGATTAGCGTAGCATGTTAGCATCGATTAGCTGGCAGTCAACATCAACAAAACTCACCTTTGTGATTTCGTTGACTTAATCGTTGCAAATGCATCTGAAGGTTATCCGTAATCTCTGTGCCATGTCTGCTTTAGCACCGCCGGTAAATAGCATGTTAGCATCGATTAGCTAGCAGTCACGCCGCGACCAAATATGTCTGATTAGCACATAAGTCAACATAAACAAACTCACCTTTGTGATTTAGTTGACTTCATCGTTGCAAATGCATCTGCAGGTTATCCATACATCTCTGTGCCATGTCTGTCATCGCCGGTTAAATGTGGAGACACTTTGGTACATTCAATGGGGTTCTGGCGGCAGACACTTTCGCATCTTCGGGCCAGTGGTGCAACTTGAATCCCTCCCTGTTAGTGTTGTTACACCCTCCGACAACACACCGACGAGGCATGATGTCTCCAAGGTTCCAAAAAATAGTCGAAAAAACGGAAAATAACAGAGCTGAGACCCAATGTTTACAATGTGTTGAAAATGAATATGGCGGCTGTGTTACTTCGGCAACGTCACATTCTGGCGTCATCGCCTCCAGAGCGATAAACAGAAAGGCGTTTAATTCGCCAAAATTCACCCATTTAGAGTTTGGAAATCGGTTAAAAAAATACATGGTCTTTTTTCTGCACCATCAAGGTATATATTGACGCTTGCATAGGTCTGGTGATAATGTTCCCCTTTAAGGCTTCAATTACCTCATCAAATATTCCACTTTGCAATTTTTTTTTGGAGGGGAATGTTGCATGAATAAGTTGTTTATGCCATAAAAACAACTTTCTTTCACAAACATTGCATAAAACATGAATCCAATAATAATAAACTTGGTATCAACAGATAGATCTAAAGTTGATCTAGAAATTAAAGTGTTGAAAAATAATGAATACTTTTTTTTTTTTTTCTTACATTTTTGTGAGGGGAGCTCTGAAATATCGCTGCTTTGTGTTGGTTTTGACAAGAAAAATAACAAAATGACCCCTGCGTGATTAGATTTAAAACGTTTAGGCACCTCAAAAACCAGCTTTCCAGCAATTATAACACCCCTAATTGTCATGAAAACAGGCCAAACGGGAAACACTGCAAGGAAAAACTGTGGCAAGTTTCACCGTCGGATGGAAGGAAATTATGCAAGTAATGAAATCGCCTTTCTTTTTCAAATGTTTTAACTGCAGCATAGCTACAGTGTGCATGAGTATGGTTTCCATCCCTCTGTGGCACACAGGAGCCTCGCTCTCTGGGCTTCTCATCACTCCTGAGGAAGCAGACGGTGATGGTTCCAAATACAGTACAATAAGGCTATGTCTCCACTTACATGTCTTACAAAAGTCTACACCAGAGCAAGAGAGGCCGACCCATTACGTGTCTTTAAAATGCAAAAAGGGGTTATTGCAACACACGAGAGGGGAATAATAAGCTCATTGGTGGAAAGAGAAACCAGAAGGAAGTTCACACACTTCTTTTACTTGTGGGTTATGAATAATTACCTCATTTGGCGGCCACTGTTCAACACTAAATCTGTTGATTTCTATCACTTTTCCAGAGCATGTCCCGAATTCCAAGCTGCTGTTTTGAGGCATGTTAAAAAAAAAAAAAATGCACTTTGTGACTTCAATGATAAATATGGCAGTGCCATGTTGGCATTTTTTCCCATAACTTGAGTTGATTTATTTTGGAAAACCTTGTTACATTGTTTAATGCATCCAGCGGGGCATCACAACAACGTGAGGCATAATAGTGTGTTCATTCCACCACTGTATATATCGGCATCGGTTGATATCGGAATCGGTAATTAAGAGTTGGACAATATCGGAATATCGGCAAAAAAGCCATTATTGGACATCTCTAATAATAATGACATACTTAGTATCTCAGGTAACTCGGACTGTTTTGTGTTTTGTTTGTACTTTACGTAAAAATATCAAGATTTATATCGTATATCACCATTCTGCAAATGAAGCAGAAAACACAACCAAAAATTGTAGGCTTATATATTTCTATAATATTTGTATTTATTATAAGATAATGTTATTTGGTTATTTTTGAATAAACAGTGTGTTCAATGTAATCAGAGTCCGTAATCCAGGGGTCACCAAGGCGGTGCCCGTAAGGACCAGATGAGTCACCCGCTCGCCTGTTCTAAAAATAGCTCAAATAGCAGCACTTACCAGTGAGTTGCCTCAATTTTTTTTTATTTTATTCATTTACTTGCAAGCTGGTTTCGCTTTCCTCGACAGCGAATTTAATTCTAAGAGAGACAAAACTCAAATAGAATTTGAAAATCCAAGAAAATATTTTAAAGACTTGGTCTTCACTTGTTTAAATAAATTCACTTATTTTTTTGCTTTGCTTCTTATAACTTTCAGAAAGACAATTTTAGAGGAAAAATACAACCTTAAAAATGATTTTAGGATTTTTAAACACATATACCTTTTAACCTTTTAAATTCCTTCCTCTTCTTTCCTGACAATTTAAATCAATGTTGAAGTATTTTTTTTTTTTATTATAGAAAATAATAAATTCATTTTAATTTAATTCTTCATCTTAGCTTCTGTTTTTTCAACGAAGAATATTTGTGAAATATTTCTTCAAACCTACTATGATTAAAATTTAAAAAAATATATTCTGGCAAATCTAGAAAATCTGTAGAATCAAATTTGAATCTTATTTCAAAGTATTTAGAATTTATTTTAAATTTTTTGTTCTGAAAAATCTAGAAAAAATAATGATTTGTCTTTGTTAGAAATATAGCTTGGTCCAATTTGTTATATATTCTAACAAAGTGCAGATCGGATTCTAACCTATTTAAAACATGTCATCAAAATTCTAAAATTAATCTTAATCAGGAAAAATTACTAATGATGTTCCATAAATTATTTTTTAAATTTTATCAAAAAGATTCAAATTAGCTAGTTTTTCTCTTTTTTTATCGGTAGAATTTTGAATTTTAAAGAGTCAAAATTGAAGATAAACTATGTTTCAAAATTTAATTTTCTTTTTTTTTCGCGTTTTCTCCTCTTTTAAACTGTTCAAATAAGTGTTTTTTTCATCATTTATTCTCTACAAAAAACCTTCCGTAAAAGGGAAAAAAATGTACGATGGAATGACGGACAGAAATACAATTTATTTAAGTGTGTATCAAACTGGTAGCCCTTCGCATTAATCAGTACCCAAGAATACTGTAGCTCTTGGTTTCAAAAAGGTTGATGACCCCTGCTTTAGTCTATTGCCCCCCAGGCTGTGGTGGCAGCGACGAGGTGGAGACGTGATGGCGACAGGCCGAAATACACCGTTCCTTACACCCACCCATCCCCGTCCTGACGCCCCTTCCCACCACCTGAACTACCACATTTTCTGGGGCAAACACTGAACATAATTTGAATAACTTCTGATTTGTTAAGTAGTTATTTTTTAATGGTTCTTGGACTACTGAGTGTAAAACATCAAATTAATTTACAATCAACTTCAACATGTTTTCTCGATTTGGATGAAGAATTCCTGTGAACAATCCTACTAACACGTATGACAGCAAACTGTTTATGTTATTTGTACTTGTTTAAAACTAATTAATTTGCTGCCTTTTTTGACTTCACTTTCACTTTTGACTGCCTGTGTCTTTTAGAGTCCATTTTAAAAGGATTTTACTTGTTTTTAGGGCCTTACGTGGTCCACCTTACCTCTCTGAGCTGCTCCCTCAGGTCAGCTGATCCTGCAGGCACCCAAATCAAAGCGCAAACTCCCAAACTCTGGAACCATCTCCCTCTCCATGTGAGACAGGCCCCTTATTTGGCTACTTTTAAGACCCTTCTTCGGGCGGTTTAGCTCGGTTGGTAGAGCGGCCGTGCCAGCAACTTGAGGGTTGCAGGTTCGATTCCCGCTTCCGCCATCCTAGTCACTGCCGTTGTGTCCTTGGGCAAGACACTTTACCCACCTGCTCCCAATGCCACCCACACTGGTTTGAATGTAACTTAGATATTAGGTTTCACTATGTAAAGTGCTTTGAGTCACTAGAGAAAAAGCGCTATATAAATATAATTCACTTCACTTCTTAAAAAACATTTTTATTCACCCGCTTTTGACCCAGCATGAGACTTTAAACTGTTTTTAACTTTTTTAGCTGGTTTTTATCAAAAAAATTGTTCTTAGGATCATTTGTATTTCCTTTTACAAGGTGTATTTTACTTCTGTTTTAAATGTTATTTTTTAGTCTGTCCTTTGCCTCTATTTCTTTTTGGTGCACAGCCCTTTGTTCTTCAACTGTGCTTGATTTTAAAGGGCTTTATAAATAAATTTGGTTCGGTACTTTTTACACCCAGTGGGGTTTTTTTGCACTAAATGAGTTTGATTTGTCAAAAAATCAGTTTCTTCGATGTTCACAGCTGCATGTGTAGTTGTAGTTTGCATGCTCTGACGCAGCTCAAATAGCAGCACTTACCAGTGAGCTGCCTCTATTTTTAAAATTGTATTTATTTACTAGCAAGCTGGTCTCGCTTTGCTCGACATTTTTAATTCTAAGAGAGGCAAAACTCAAATGGAATTTAAAAATCTGAGAAAATGTTTTAAAGACTTGGACTTCACTTGTTTAAATAAATTCATTTATTTTTTTTACTTTGCTTCTTATAACTTTCAGAAAGACAATTTTAGAGAAAAAAATATAACCTTAAAAATGATTTTAGGATTTTTAAACACGTATACCTTTTTATCTTTTAAATTCCTTCCTCTTCTTTCCTGACAATTTAAATCAATGTTGAAGTGATTTTTTATTTTTATTGTAAAGAATAATGAAAACATTTTAATTTAATTCTTCATTCTAGCTTCTGTTTTTTTGACGAAGAATATTTGTGAAATATTTCTTCACACTTATTACGATTAAAATTAAAAAAAAATATTCTGTCAAATCTAGAAAATCCCTAGAATCAAATTTAAATCTTATTTCAAAGTCTTTTGAATTTCTTTTAAAAATGTTGTTCTGGAAAATCTAGAAGAAATAAGGATTTGTCTTTGTTAGAAATATAGCTTGGTCCAATTTGTTGTATATTCTAACAAAGTGCAGATTGGATTTTAACCTATTTAAAACATGTCATCAAATTTTAAAATTAATCTTAATCAGGAAAAATTACTAATGATGTTCCATAAATTATTTTTTTATTTTTTTAAAAAGATTAGAATTAGCTAGTTTTTCTATTCATTTTTTTCGGTTGAATTTTGAATTTTAAAGAGTCGAAATTAAAGATAAACTATATTTCAAAATTGTATTTTCATTTTTTTCGTGTTTTCTCCTCTTGTAAACCGTTCAATTAAGTGTTTTTTTCATCATTTATTCCCTACAAAAACCTTCCATAAAAGGAAAAAAAATGTACGATGGAATGACAGACAGAAATATCCATTTATATATATATATATATATATATATATATTGATATATATTTATTTATTAAAGGTAAATTGAGCAAATTGGCTATTTCTGGCAATTTATTTAAGTGTGTATCAAACTGGTAGCCCTTCGCGTTAATCAGTACCCAAGAAGTAGCTAATGGTTTTCAAAAAGGTTGGTGACCCCTTTTCAATGAAAAGAGAAACTGGAAATTGTGATGTATCATGTTGTATGCTTGCATGTTCTAAATAAACTTAAACTCAAATTCAAACTCAAACCCCTGCTGACTCTTTGCTGCCGGACGCAGTTTGCCTCTCCTACACTAGGGGGCGACTGTGCTCAGTTCAGCTTGTTCGGCTCTGTTAGAATGTAGTAGAGGAAGATAATGCTATATGCTAATAAACTAGCGCTACTAACTGTATTGAGCTACGCATGTAAGAGATAATTACAATTTTTCACTGCTTTTTGATGTTGTTGGTAATGTTTTTACGTGTTTAAAGGACACTTGTGGTTATTAGGATGAGCAGAGACATACACAAAGATCCTTTTAGGAGGTTTCTACTTACCAGTTGTCTCAAACAGCCGGGATGCGGTGACGTCATGCCATGTCATTAAAATGTCTCATTTGGGAACATTCTGACACTTATTAAACAAGTAATTGGGTCTATTTTATACTTTAAAAATACTGACCTGTTTTAGCCTCCCGTGGCTGGACTCGGTGCTTGTTTGATTGGTGAAATGGAATCAGAGGGCACCGCTGCTCATGTTGGATTGGCGGAACGGTGTCACGTGACAGTCATGTGACAGGGTCACGTGACCGTGTCTGCCGGAAGCTGACTCGCTGACGTAAAAACACGCCTTTGCCTTAATCGATAATTATAAATGATTGTGATAAAAAATAAATAACAATCAGAATGAAAGTCAATGTACATTTCTTCTTCTTTAAAATACTCCTAAATAAAAAGTATGTTACATTAAAACCTCTTAAGGCCCAAGCTGTTTGTTTACATGCTTGGTTTTTTTCTCTTTATTTATGAGCTTATTGGACCCTAATTAGAATAAAAACTAAGAATCATCTTTTGATATGATGTACTTAATCCATAAGTACACAAACGTGTACTTCATGTTTAGTGACATCCATCCATTCACTAGCGCTTGCTAATTCTTATTTTTACACTTTTTTCCCCCAAATTCCATTGTATGTTATACTCTTCTGACACCACCAGATGGCAGTATAAGTGTCCACATATGTGGCAATAGGACCCCAATTCAGTAGTGTACACAATTTTGGAAATAAGAGCTAAAAGGTGCTGTCCACACATGTGGCCACTAATTTAAAGTACAGTTACAAGTCCAAAAAGTTACTTTTGTAAATGTAGCACATTACTACTCACCTCTGCTCCAGGCTAAATTGGGGTCTTAAAACAGAATGTTATTTGGAACCTGTGTGTTTTGTACTAATATACCATCCATCCATCCATCCATCTTCTTCCGCTTATCCGAGGTCGGGTCACGGGGGAAGCAGCCTAAGCGGGGAAGCCCAGACTTCCCTCTCCCCAACCACTTCGTCTAGCTCTTTCCGGGGGATCCCGAGGCGTTCCCAAGCCAGCCGGGAGACATAGTCTTCCCAACGTGTCCTGGGTCTTCCCCGTGGCTTCCTACTGGTTGGACGTGCCCTAAACACCTCCCTAGGGAGGTGTTTGGGTGGCATTCTGACCAGATACCAGAGCCACCTCATCTGGCTCCTCTCAATGTGGAGGAGCAGCGGCTTTACTTTGAGTTCCTCTCGGATGGCAGAGCTTCCCACCCTATCTCTAAGGGAGAGACCCGCCACACGGCGGAGGAAACTAATTTCGGCCGCTTGTACCCGTGATCTTATCCTTTCAGTCATGACCCAAAGCTCATGACCATAGGTGAGGATGGGAACATAGTTCGGCCGGTAAATTGAGCGCTTTGCCTTCCGGCTCAGTTCCTTCTTCACCACAACGGATCGGTACAACGTTCGCATTACTGAAGACGCCGCACCGATCCGCCTGTTGATCCCACGATCCACTCTTCCCCCACTCGTGAACAAGACTCCTACAGTTGTGATCAAAATTATTCAACCCCCACACAATTTTGGTGTTTTAGCAAGTAGGACATTTATTCCGTATTTTGTTTATAGTCATATCAAATAAAGATGTGTCAAATAGACGAATGCAACTTAAGTTGTAACACTGTATTTTACAAAATACCAAAAAAGGACATTTTTCTTAATATCTCATTGAGAAAATGATTCAACCCCCTAGTTACATGCATCTTTAGTACTTAGTAGAACACCCTTTGGCAGTAATGACATCCTTCAAAGGTGATACATAACCGGACACAAGCTTCTTGCAACCATCTACAGGTATTTTAGCCCATTCCTCTTGGGCAAAGGCCTCCTGTTCATTCATATTCTTGGACTTGCAACTGCCTTCTTCAAGTCCCACCACAGCTTTTCTGTAGGATTTAGGTCTGGCGACTGTGAAGGCCACTCCAGAGTCTTCCAGCCCTTCTTCTGCAACCACTTGTTGATTTGGAGGTATGCTTGGGATCCTTGTCCTGTTGGAAGGTCCAACGTCTCCCAAGCCTCAGCTTCATCACTGACTTCATGACATTTGCAGCTAAAATATCTTGGTAGGAAATAGAATTCATAATGCCTTGAACGCGCTGGAGATTCCCGGTACCTGAGGCAGAGAAACAGCCCGAGAGCATGATTGACCCCCCACCATGCTTAACAGTAGGAAAGGTGTTCTTCTCTTTGTAAGCTTCATTTCTTTCTCCTCCAGACATAACGTTGATTCATAGGCCCAAAGAGTTCCAGTTTTGTCTCATCACTCCATAGAACAGTTTCCCAAAACCTTTGGGGTTTGTCCAGATGATTTTTGGCATACTGGAGTCTATTTTTTTCTTGTGCCTGGTAGTCAGAAATGGGGTGCGCCTGGGAGTTCTGGCATGGAGGCCTTCATCTCGTAGTGCGCGCCTTATTGTCTGGGACGAAACCTGCGTTCCCCCCTCTGCAATGTCCTGTTGTACTTCCTCAGCTGTTACCCGGGGGTTTTTCACCACTGTACGCTTCAAATACCGGACAGCAGTTGTACACAGCATCCTCTTTCTACCACACCCAGGTAGTGTTTCCACTGTGCCTTTAGCTTTAAACTTGCGAATTATGCTCCCAACTGTGTCCCTTGGAATGTGTAATTTTTTTGCTATCCATATCCTTTCTTATAAAGAGAAATTACCTCCTCTCTTGACTTCTTTGACCACTCCCTGGACTTCACCATGTTGCAAATACACCATTGACCATCTACAAGAAGCTGAGCGTCACAGTCTTTTTCAATCAGTTTAATTGTTGCTCGTTATGGTTCTAATCACATCTACAGGTGTTTTCAACACCTGATTGAAAAGTCCTTATTCAAATTCTGTTCTTAAGAGTTAGGATCTTCAAGGGGTTGAATAATTTTGTCAATGAGATATTAAGAGAAATGACACTGCTTGGTATGTTACAAAATATAATGTTGTAATTCAAGTTGCATTTGTCTATTTAATGCATCTTTATTTGATATGACTATAAACAAAATACGGAATAAATGTCCTACTTGCTAAAACACAAAAATTGTGTGGGGGTTGAATAATTTTGATCACAACTGTAGGCACTTGAACTCCTCCACTTGGGGCAGGGTCTCCTCCCCAACCCGGAGATGGCATTCCACCTTTTTCCGGGCGAGAACCATGTACTCGGACTTGGAGGTGCTGATTCTCATTCCGGTCGCTTCACACTCGGCTGCGAACCGATCCAGTGAGAACTGAAGATCCCGGACAGATGAAGACACCAGGACCACATCATCTGCAAAAAGCAGAGACCTAATCCCGCGGCCACCAAACCGGAAACACTCAACGTCTTGACTGCGCCTAGAAATTCTGTCCGTAAAAGTTATGAAAAGTTTGTACTAAAATTACTAATTGTACTAAAACACATTTATGGGAAATTAATTGTTTTATAAATAGTTTTTGGTGCAAAATAACAAATTTAACACAATCAAAACGATCCTATCTAACCAAGTGTCACTGCCTTACAAATGCTACTCAAACACTGCGCGCCATTCTAGGGAAACTTGCCATATTCATTATATTGTTATCAGTGACAGAGCAGGAAGGGGTTAAAGGGGAACATTATCACCAGACCTATGTAAGCGTCAATATATACCTTGATGGTGCAGAAAAAAGACCATATATATTTTTAACCGATTTCCAAACTGTAAATGGGTAAATTTTGGCGAATTAAATGCCTTTCTGTTTATCGCTCCGGAGGCAATGATGTCAGAATGTGACGTTGCCGAGGTAACACAGCCGCCATTTTCATTTTCAACACATTGTAAACATTGGGTCTCAGCTCTGTTATTATTTCGTTTTTTTGACTATTTTTTGGAACCTGGGAGACATCATGCCTCGTCGGTGTGTTGTCAGAGGGTGTAACAACACTAACAAGGAGGGATTCAAGGTGCACCACTGGCCCGAAGATGCGAAAGTCTCTGCCGCCAGACCCCCATTGAATGTGCCAAAGTGTCTCCACATTTAACCGGCGATGACAGACATGGCACAGAGATGTATGGATAACCTGCAGATGCATTTGCAACGATAAAGTCAACTAAATCACAAAGGTGAGTTTGTTGATGTTGACTTATGTGCTAATCAGATATATTTGGTCGCGGCGTGACTGCTAGCCAATCGATGCTAACATGCTACGCTAATCGAGGCTAACATGCTATTTACCGGCAGTGCTAAAGCAGACATGGCACAGAGATGTATGGATAACCTGCAAATGCATTTGAAACGATAGTCAACGAAATCACAAAGGTGAGTTTTGTTGATGTTGACTGCCAGCTAATTGATGCTAACATGCTACGCTAATCGATGCTAACATGCTAATTACCGGCGGTGCTAAAGCAGACATGCTACAGAGATGTATGGATAACCTCTAGATGCATTTGCAACTATATTACGTTTCCTTCCACCCACATTTAATGCCAAACAAACACTTACCAATCGACGGATTTAAGTTGCTCCAGTGTCACAAGATGCGAAAGTCCTGATCGTTTGGTCCGCACATTTTACCGGCGATGCTAACGCAGCTATTCGGCCATGCTATGGCTATGAATAGCGTCAATAGCTATTCGCTCAATAGCTTCAGTTTCTTCTTCAATACTTTCAAACTCTAACCATCTGTTTCAATACATGCGTAATCTGTTGAATTGCTTAAACTGCTGAAATCCGAGTCTGAATCCGAGCTAATGTCGCTATATCTTGCTGTGCTATTCCCATTGTTTGTTTACATTGGCAGCACTGTGTGACGTCACAAGGAAATGGTCAGTGTCTTCGCAGAGAGCGAAAATAAGGCACTTTAAAGCTTTATTTAGGGATATTCCGAGACCGGTAAAATTTTGAAAAAAACATCAAAAAATACAACAAGCCACTGGGAACTAATTTTTATTGTTTTTAACCCTTTTGAAATTGTGAAAATGTTCCCCATTGACCTTTCACATGCGCTTCTTCAGTATGAAAGAGAGCGGAGGCTCCGAGAGTAACCGTGCAAGAGGATTTCTACGTACGCAGCAAGTGTAACTTTGTTGGTAATTTAGTCACGCAACTCAGCCTGGAGGAGTCATCGCTCGCCATAGTTCCGAGGAGAAGCCAGAGCTGGAAAACCTTAATCTTCCAGGTAAAATACTTCAATGGGGTAAAGGAGAAGTGTAAAGTAGAGATGGGAACGGGACTACAAGCTATACTTCAGCCAAAATGAAACTTTCTTTTAACAAAAATTCAAATGACACGGTTCAAAGTGGCACTGTTGCAGTTGTAAAATATTTTCTACACATGTTATTTTTGATGTTGTTGACACTTTGTCTTACAAACTTCAAATTTATTTACACAAAAGCCAAGTAGTTTAATAGTTTGTGTTTTGTACCCAAAGTGAACCGAATCGTAAACTCAAAACTGGTGCACCGCAGGAGTCACCAACCTTTTTGAAACCAAGAGCTACTTCTTGGGTACTGATTCATGCAAAGGGCTACCAGTTTGATACACACTTAAATAAATTGCCAGAAATAGCCAATTTGCTCAATTTACCTTTAATAAATAAATATATATATATTTAAAAAAAGGGTATTTCTGTCTGTCATTCGGTCGTAATTTTTTTTTCCTTTCCCGGAAGGTTTTTTCTGTAGAAAATAAATGATAAAAAAAAACAAACACTTAATTGAATGGTTTAAAAGAGGAGAAAACAGGAAAAAAATGAAAATTAAGTTTTCAAACATAGTTTATCTTCAATTTTGAATATTTAAAATGATAAATTCAACCGCAAAAAAGAAGAAAAAAACTAGATCATTCGAATCTTTTTGAAAAAATTAAGAAAATAATTTATAGAACATTTTTAGTAATTTTTCCTGATTTAAGATTAATTTTAGAATTTTCATGACATGTTTTAAATAGGTTAAAGTCCAATTTGCAGTTTGTTAAAATATATAACAAATTGGACGAAGTTATATTTCTAACAAAGACAAATCATTATTTCTTCTAGATTTTCCAGAGCAAAAATTTTAAAATAAATTTAAAAGACTTTGAAATAAGATTTAAAAATGATTCTAAAGATTTTCTAGATTTAACAGAATATTTTTTTTGAATTTTAATCATAAATTTGAAGAGATATTTCACAAATATTCTTCGTTGAAAAAACAGAAGCTAAAATTGAAGAATTAAATTAAAATGTATTTATTATTCTTTAAAATAAAAAAAAATATATTTACTTGAACATTGATTTAAATTGTCAGGAAAGAAGAGGAAGGAATTTAAAAGGTAAAAAGGTATATGTGTTTAAAAATCCTAAAATCATTTTTAAGGTTGTATTTTTTCTCTAAAATTGTCTTTCTGAAAGTTATAAAAAGCAAAGTAAAAAAATAAATGAATGTATTTAAACAAGTGAAGACCAAGTCTTTCAAATATTTTCTTGGATTTTCAAATTCTATTTGAGTTTTGTCTCTATAAGAATTAAAAATGTCAAGGAACCAGCTTGCTAGTAAATAAATAAAATGTAAAAAACAGAGGCAGCTCACTGGTAAGTGCTGCTATTTGAGCTATTTTTAGAACAGGCCAGCGGGCAACTCATCTGGTCCTTACGGGCTACCTGCACCGGGCTACCCGCGGGCACCGCGTTGGTGACCCCTGGTTACCGTCACACCAATATTGTACCAGACAATCATTTTAGGAGGCAAATGTGGTTTAAAGGGAACTGCACTTTGTTATGGAATGTTGTCTATCATTCACATTCAATCGTTCACATCAGACATGGATGCATGCTAAATATTAAATAAACATGATAAAAGTCGGCTTACAGCGGAGTCAATGGGAGCTCCACTATTCCGCCCAAAAAATATGATAACCATTCAAAAAGTGCCAACAATACTCCATAAAAGTGCTAACGCAGGTGAACTATTTATAGAGGCGACCTGATCTCTTCCTGCGTGCCTATGTTGACTTCATGGAGGAGTCTGGTGCTTCCTGTACATTTATTGCAGAATATAAACCATGCCTCACCAGGCAAGTAGATGGCTGAGGATATAATCCAACACGTTGGGACACTTTGACAGCTATTTAGGACCTGAAACTGGCGAAAATGACACCGTTTCTTCACCTAAATGGGAATATATGAACATCCTAACAGTCGGCATGCTAATGACAGCAGACATTGTACAGTAAGTGATGTTTTATTATCTCATTAGGTCTGCATGATAGGAAAAATACAATTAATAAGTGCAGATATAGCGTCTAAAGTTTGCATATGACGATGGTTAGCGAGTGGGAAATAAAAACGTAAAAAAAAGTTTAGGTATAGCGTCAAATCAATGAAAAAAATATTCACATGTAAAACACTCCCATATATATATATATATATATATATATATATATATATATATATATATATATATATATATACATACATTTATGTGTGTATATATATATATATATATATACACACATAAATGTATACACATATATATATAGCCGACGCAGGAGGGGGCGGGGGTGTTGGTGGTAGAGTTAAGGTTGCATGGGATTCTAAGTATTTGTTCTGTTGTGTTTATGTTGTGTTACAGTGCGGATGTTTTCCCGAAATGTGTTTGTCATTCTTGTTTGGTGTGGGTTCACAGTGTGGCGTATATTTGTAACAGTGTTAAAGTTGTTCAAACGGGCACCTTCAGTGTAACCTATATGGCTGTTGAAGAAGTATGCGTTGCAGTCACTTACGTGCATCTGCAGAAACCACATACAACGTGTGACTTGTCTGGCAAGCTACTTGTACAAGTTACAGAGGGAAGTAAAGACAGTACCATCATAGCACGCCCTTATTATTGTTGTTTGGGTGCTACTCAGCAGACGTCCGAGAGAAAAGTCACTCTGTAACCCTTGAGTCTCCCGGTCGAATCGGGAGGATTTGTATGCGTGATGCTAATATGGGGCATTCATTATAAAACTCAATGGCCGCACTAACATTAAATCTTCCTATTTAATTGCGGGCCACGTGTCTGAGACCCCTGGTTTATATATAGCCCAAAGCATATATATATATATATATATATATATATATATATATATATATATATATATATATATATATATATATATATATATATATATATATATATATATATGTAGGTGTGGGAAAAATCACAAGACTACTTCATCTCTACAGAACTGTTTCATGAGGGGTTCCCTCAATCATCAGGAGATTTGAGGGAACCCCTCATGAAACAGTTCTGTAGCGATGAAGTAGTCTTGGGATTTTTCCCACACCTACATATTGCGCTCTACCACGGTATCGAGCACTATTCTCTGGATAATCCAATCAAGACACACATATATACATATACATACATATACACATATATATATATATATATATATATATATATATATATACATATATATATATATATATATATATATATATATAAAGAGCTTCATGGAATGGCTTTCCATGGCCGACAGCTGCATCTAAGCCATACATCACTAAGTCCAATGCAAAGCGTGGGATGCAGTGGTGTAAAGCATGTCGCCACTGAACTCTAGAACAGTGGAGACGCCTTCTCTGGACTGATGAGTCACGCTTTTCCATCTGGCAAACTGACGGACCAGTCTGGGTTTGGAAGTTGCCAGGAGAACGCCACATTTCGGACCGCATTGTGCCGAGGGGAGGAATTATGGTGTGGGGTTTGTTTTTTCAGCAGTTGGGCTTGGCCCCTTAGTTCCAGTGACAGGAACTTTTAATGGGACAATCCCATGGGGTAGCACTTCAACTTCATACAGAGGGGCAAAAAAGTATTTAGCCAGCCACCGATTGTGCAAGTTCTCCCACTTAAAATGATGACAGAGGTCTGTAATTTTCATCATAGGTACACTTCAACTGTGAGAGACAGAATGTAAAAAAAATCCAGGAATTTTAAAGAATTTATTTGTAAATTATGGTGGAAAATAAGTGTTTGGTCAACCATTCAAAGCTCACTGATGGAAGGAGGTTTTGGCTCAAAATCTCACGATACATGGCCCCATTCATTCTTTCCTTAACATGGATCGATCGTCCTGTCCCCTTAGCAGACAAACAGCCCCAAAGCATGATATTTCCACCCCCATGCTTCACAGTAGGTATGGTGTTCTTGGGATGCAACTCAGTATTCTTCTTCCTCCAAACACGACGAGTTGAGTTTATACCAAAATGGATACATGGATGATACAGCAGAGGATTGGGAGAATGTCATGTGGTCAGATGAAACCAAAATACAACTTTTTGCTATAAACTCAACTCGTTATACTGAGTTGCATCCTAAGAACACCACACCTACTGTGAAGCATGGGGGTGGAAACATCATGCTTTGGGGCTGTTTTTCTGCTAAGGTGACAGGACGATTGATCCGTGTTAAAGGGGAACATTATCACCAAACCTATGCAAGCGTCAATATATACCTTGATGTTGCAGAAAAAAGACCATGTATTATTTTAATAGATTTTCCGAACTCTAAATGGGTGAATTTTGGCAAATTAAACGCCTTTCTGTTTATCGGTCTTTTAGCGATGACGTCAGAACGTGACTTCACCGAGGTAACACACCCGTCAAATTCATTTTCACGTTACAAACACCGGGTCTCAGCTCTGTTATTTTCCGTTTTTTCGACTATTTTTTGGAACCTTGGAGACATCATGCCTCGTCGGTGTGTTGTCCGAGGGTGTAACAACACTAACAGGGAGGGATTCAAGTTGCACCACTGGCAAGAAATCTACCGCCAGACCCCCATTGAATGTACCAAAGTGTTTTCACATTTGACCGGCGATGCTAAGACAGACATGGCACAGAGATGTATGGATAACCTGCAGATGCATTTGAAACGATAAAGTCAACGAAATCACAAAGGTGAGTTTTGTTGATGTTGACTTATGTGCTAATTAGACATATTTGGTTGCGGCGTGACTGCCAGCTAAAAGATGCTAACATGCTATGCTAATCGATGCTAACATGCTATTTACGCTAGCTGTATGTACATTTGAAACTAGATACCCACATTTAATGCGAAACAAACACTTACCAATCGACGGATTTAAGTTGCTCCAGCGTCACAAGATGCGAAAGTCCTGATCGTTTGGTCCGCACATTTTACCGGCGATGCTAATAAGGCAGCCATGCTATGGGCCACTTCATTAGGTACACCCACGCTATGGTCAAATAGCGTCAATAGCTATTCGCTCAATAGCTTCAATTTCTTCTTCAATTTCGTTTTCGCTATCTGCCTCCATACTCCGACCGTCTGTTTCAATACATGCGTAATCTGTTGAATCGCTTAAGCAGCTGAAATCCGCGTCTGAATCCGAGCTAATGTCGCCATATCTTGCTGTTGTTTGTATTGGCAGCCCTGTATGACGTCACAGGGAAATGGACAGTGGTTTCGAAGATAGCGAAAATAAGGCACTTTAAAGCTTTATTTAGGGATATTCCGGGACCGGTAAAATTTTGAAAAAAACTTAAAATAATACAACAAGCCACTGGGAACTGATTTTTATTATATTTTAACCCTTTTGAAATTGTGATAATCCATCCATCCATCCATCCATCATCCTCCGCTTATCCGAGGTCGGGTCGCGGGGGCAGCAGCCTAAGCAGGAAAGCCCAGACTTCCCTCTCTCCAGCCACTTCGTCTAGCTCTTCCCGGGGGATCCCGAGGCGTTCCCAGGCCAGCCGGGAGACATAGTCTTCCCAACGTGTCCTGGGTCTTCCCCGTGGCCTCCTACCAGCTGGACGTGCCCTAAACACCTCCCTAGGGAGGCGTTCGGGTGGCATCCTGACCAGATGCCCGAACCAACTCATCTGGCTCCTCTCGATGTGAAGGAGCAGCGGCTTTACGTTGAGCTCCTCCCGGATGGCAGAGCTTCTCACCCTATCCCTAAGGGGGAGCCCCGCCACCCGGCGGAGGAAACTCATTTCGGCCGCTTGTACCCGTGATCTTATCCTTTCGGTCATGACCCAAAGCTCATGACCATAGGTGAGGATGGGAACGTAGATCGACCGGTAAATTGAGAGCTTTGCCTTCCGGCTCAGCTCCTTCTTCACCACAACGGATCGATACAACGTCCGCATTACTGAAGACGCCGCACCGATCCGCCTGTCGATCTCACGATCCACTCTTCCCCCAATCGTGAACAAGACTCCTAGGTACTTGAACTCCTCCACTTGGGGCAGGGTCTCCTCCCCAACCCGGAGATGGCACTCCACCCTTTTCCGGGCGAGAACCATGGACTCGGACTTGGAGGTGCTGATTCTCATTCCGGTCGCTTCACACTCGGCTGCGAACCGATCCAGTGAGAGCTGAAGATCCCGGCCAGATGAAGCCATCAGGACTACATCATCTGCAAAAAGCAGAGACCTAATCCCATGGCCACCAAACCGGATCCCCTCAACGCCTTGGCTGTGCCTAGAAATTCTGTCCATAAAAGTTATGAACAGAATCGGTGACAAAGGACAGCCTTGGCGGAGTCCAACCCTCACTGGAAACGTGTCCGACTTACTGCCAGCAATGCGGACCAAGCTCTGACACTGATCATACAGGGAGCGGACTGCCACAATACGACAGTCCGGTACCCCATACTCTCTGAGCACTCCCAACAGGACTTCCCGAGGGACACGGTCGAATGCCTTCTCCAAGTCCACAAAGCACATGTAGACTGGCTGGGCAAACTCCCATGCACCCTCAAGAACCCTGCCGAGAGTATAGAGCTGGTCCACAGTTCCACGACCAGGACGAAAACCACACTGTTCCTCCTGAATCCGAGGTTCGACTATCCGGCGAAGCATCCTCTCCAGTACACCTGAATAAGAAGGCTGAGGAGTGTGATCCCACGATAGTTGTAACACACCCTCCGGTCCCCCTTCTTAAAGAGAGGGACCACCACCCCGGTCTGCCAATCCAGAGGTACCGCCCCCGATGTCCACACGATGCTGCAGAGTCTTGTCAACCAAGACAGCCCCACAGCATCCAGAGCCTTAAGGAACTCCGGGCGGGTCTCATCCACCCCCGGGGCCTTTCCGCCGAGGAGCTTTTTAACTACCTCAGCGACCTCAGCCCCAGAAATAGGAGAGTCCACCACAGATTCCCCAGGCACCGCTTCCTCAAAGGAAGACGTGTTGGTGGGATTGAGGAGGTCTTCGAAGTATTCCCTCCACCGATCCACAACATCCGCAGTCGAAGTCAGCAGAACACCATCCGCACCATACACGGTGTTGATAGTGCACTGCTTCCCCTTCCTGAGGCGGCGTATGGTGATCCAGAATCGCTTCAAAGCCGTCCGGAAGTTGTTTTCCATGGCTCCCCCAAACTCTTCCCATGTCCGAGTTTTTGCCTCTGCGACCGCTAAAGCTGCACACCGCTTGGCCCGTCGGTACCCGTCCACTGCCTCCGGAGTCCTATGAGCCAAAAGAACCCGATAGGACTCCTTCTTCAGCTTGACGGCATCCCTCACTTTTGGTGTCCACCAACGGGTTCTGGGATTACCGCCACGACAGGCACCAACAACCTTGCGGCCACAGCTCCAATCAGCCGCCTCGACAATAGAGGTTCGGAACATGGTCCACTCGGACTCAATGTCCTGCACCTCCCTCGTGACATGTTCAAAGTTCTCCCGGAGGTGTGAATTGAAACTCTCTCTGACAGGAGACTCTGCCAGACATTCCCAGCAGACCCTCACAATGCGCTTGGGCCTGCCAGGTCTGTCCGGCATCCTCCCCCACCATCGCAGCCAACTCACCACCAGGTGGTGATTGGTACAAAGCTCCGCCCCTCTCTTCACCCGAGTGTCCAGAACATGAGGCCGCGAATCCGATGACACAACTACAAAGTCGATCATGGAACTGCGGCCTAGGGTGTCCTGGTGCCAAGTGCACATATGGACACCCTTATGTTTGAACATGGTGTTTATTATGGACAATCCGTGACGAGCACAAAAGTCCAATAACAAAACACCACTCGGGTTTAGATCCGGGCGACCATTCTTCCCAATCACGCCTCTCCAGGTTTCACTGTCGTTGCCAACATGAGCGTTGAAGTCCCCCAGTAGGACAAGGGAATTACCCGGGGGAGCACTTTCCAGTACTCCCTCGAGTGTACCCAAAAAGGTTGGGTATTCTGAACTGCTGTTTGGTGCGTAAGCACAAACAACAGTCAGGACCCGTCCCCCCACCCAAAGGCGAAGGGAAGCTACCTTCTCATCCACTGGGTTGAACTCAAACGTGCAGGCTTTGAGCCGGGGGGCAACGAGAATTGCCACCCCAGCCCGTCGCCTCTCACTGCCGGCAACGCCAGAGTGGAAGAGGGTCCAGTCCCTCTCGAGAGAACTGGTTCCAGAGCCCTTGCTGTGCGTCGAGGTGAGTCCGACTATATCCAGCCGGAACTTTTCTACCTCGCGGACTAGCTCAGGCTCCTCCCCCCCCAGTGAGGTGACGTTCCACGTCCCAAGAGCTAGCTTCTGTAGCCGAGGATCGGACCGCCAAGTGCCCTGCCTTCGGCTGCCGCCCAGCTCACATTGCACCCGACCTCTATGGGCCCTCCTATGAGTGGTGAGCCCATTGGAGGGATGACCCACGTTGCCTCTTCGGGCTGTGCCCCATGGGGACAGGCCCGGCCACCAGGCGCTCGCCATCGTGCCCCAACTCCGGGCCTGGCTCCAGAGCGGGGCCCCGGTGACCCGCGTCCGGGCGAGGGTAATCTGAGTTCATTTTGTTGTAATTCCATAGAAGTCTTTGAGCTGCTCTTTGTCTGATCACTCACCTAGGACCTGTTTGTCTTGGGAGACCCTACCAGGGGGCATGAAAGCCCCCAGACAACATAGCTCCTAAGATCATTGGGACACGCAAACTCCTCTACCAAGGTAAGGTAGCAGCTTGTGATAATGTTCCCCTTTAAGGAAAGAATGAATGGGGCCATGTATCGTGAGATTTTGAGCCAAAACCTCCTTCTGTCAGTGAGAGCTTTGAATGGTTGACCAAATACTTATTTTCCACCATAATTTACAAATCTTTAAAATTCCTATAATGTGAATTCCTGGATTTTTTTTCCACATTCTGTCTCTTACAGATGAAGTGTACCTATGATGAAAATTACAGACCTCTGTCATCATTTTAAGTGGGAGAACTTGCACAATCGGTGGCTGACTAAATACTTTTTTGCCCCACTGGTGGCCAAATACTTTTGGCAATATAGTGTATACGACCACTTTTGGACCGTACTCCTGGCCATTGCATTCTTATTCCCTCATCAAAGTTTTTTTGAGGATCTAGCAGAGAGTCAACATTTTTGTTCGACTTAACACTAAAAGATTGTCTAAAGATGGGAAAAGAGAAGAGCATCAAGTTTTATGAGCAGCACTTCAACCCGTACTCCCCAAGCGGACACGTTCGCGTCGCCCTTAGCCCACCCTTGTCCCGTCACCTTCTCAACCTCCATGCCAACATAAACGTCGCACCTCCTCCTGCGTTTGGACTCTTTGGGAGAACGCCAGCGCTTTCACGGCTGGCTGCTTAGCTGTGGAAGGATATCGGGAGGAAAAGACGTGAGGGAGGAGGAGGCAGAGCGCTGAAATAAACAAGCCAGGAAGTTGGAGTGACTCCATGTTGCCCGTGACTGAAAAGAATGTGGAAAATATTTCCTGCTGTTGGTGTCGAAATGTGTCGGGAGCGTGGAGCAGACGTGACGCCGCGTTGGGGGCGGGGCCTCAGAGGCCTTCGTCGATGCTGACGCCCATGCGCTTCTGGATGGTCACCCTGCGGATGGAGGGCCGGGACGTCAGCTCCGGCTTGGGCAGGAAATGCTCCGTGAGGATCCGCAGAACCGAGTCCATCTTCTGGTCCATCTGATAGACCTGAGGGGGAGGGACACAAGACATGAACTTTGGGCCTCGTAAGAGTGTGAGTGGCAGGAAGTCTGTTTTATTTATATCCTCCTCGGCACTGCACATTTGTGTATTGCGTAACACACTTTTCTTTTTTTTTCCCTCCAAAATGTGCAACTTATTAAAAGAATGTAGCAAATACAAACCCCGTTTCCATATGAGTTGGGAAATTGTGTTGGATGTAAATATAAACAGAATACAATGATTTGCAAATATTTTTCAACCCATATTCAATTGAATGCACTACAAAGACAACATAGTTGATGTTCAAACTGATAAATATTTTTTTTGTGCACATAATATTTAACTTAGAATTTCATGGCTGCAACACGTGACAAAGAGTTTGGGAAATGTGGCAATAAATACTGATAAAGTTGAGGAATGCTCATCAAACACTTATATGGAACATCCCACAGGTGTGCAGGCTAATTGGGAACAGGTGCGTGCCATGATTGGGTATAAAAACAGCTCACCAAAAAGTGCTTAGTCTTTCACAAGAAAGGATGGGGCGAGGTACACCCCTTTGTCCACAACTGCCTGAGCAAATAGTCAAACAGTTTAAGAACAACGTTTCTCAAAGTTCAATTGCAAGAAATGTAGGGATTTCAACATCTACGGTCCATATCAGCAAAAGGTTCAGAGAATCTGGAGAAATCACTCCACGTAAGCGGCATGGCCGGAAACCAACCTTGAATGACCGTGACCTTCGATCCTTCAGAAGGCACTGTATCAAAAACCGACATCAATCTCGAAAGGATATCACCACATGGGCTCAGGAACACTTCAGAAAACCACTGTCACTAAATACAGTTTGTCGGTAAATCTGTAAGTGCAAGTTAAAGCTCTACTATGCAAAGCGAAAGGCCATTTATCAACAACATCCAGCAACGCCGCTGGCTTCTCTGGGCCCGAGATCATCTAAGATGGACTGATGCAAAGTGGAAAAGTGTTCTGTGGTCTGACGAGTCCACATTTCAAATTGTTTTTGGATATATTCGACATTGTGTCATCCGGACCAAAGGGAAAGCGAACCATCAAGACTGTTATCGACGCAAAGTTCAAAAGCCAGCATCTGTGATGGTATGGGGGTGCATTAGTGCCCAAGGCATGGGTAACTTACACATCTGTGAAGGCACCATTAATGCTGAAAAGTACATACAGGTTTTGGAGCAACATATGCTGCCATCCAAGCACCGTCTTTACCATGGACGCCCCTGCTTATTTCAGCAAGACAATGCCAAGCCACATTCAGCACGTGTTACAACAGCGTGGCTTTGTAAAAAAAGAGTAAGGGTACTTTCCTGGCCCGTCTGCATGCCAGACCTGCCTCCCATGGAAAATGTGTGGCGCATTATGAAGCGTAAAATACGACAGCGGAGACCCCGGACTGTTGAACGACTGAAGCTCTACATAAAACAAGAATGGGAAAGAATTCCACTTTCAAAGCTTCAACAATTAGTTTCCTCAGTTCCCAAACGTTTATTGAGTGTTGTTAAAAGAAAAGGTGATGTAACACAGTGGTGAACATGCCCTTTCCCAACTACTTTGGCACGTGTTGCAGCCATGAAATTCTAAGTTAATTATTATTTCCAGTAAAAATTAAGTTTATGAGTTTGAGCCTCAAGTATATTGTCTTTGTAGTGCATTCAATTGAATTTGGGTTGAAAAGGATTTGCAAATCATTGTATTCCGTTTATATTTACATCTAACACAATTTCCCAACTCATATGAAAACAGGGTTTGTAACTAATGTGTCAAAGATGGCGAAAAAAAAGCATAAAATGACCTTTTTTAGGTCAATGTTTAATTGTCCTGATACCATGATTAAGGTACCAGTGCCCAAATGTAATTCAAAACTTTTTGAATACTTTTCTAAATAAAGTGTACCACAAAAAAACGCTTTATTGGCTTTATTTTAACAGAAAATCATGATACATTAACCATAAGTTTGTTATTGTAATCCAAGAAGAACTTAAGCATTCCTTAAAATGTTGAACGTACTTGACAACTTGTCTTCGAGTAGTAAGTAAACAAACAAAAAATCCTAATTATTCTGCTGACGTATGCAGTAACATATTGTATCATTTATACACCTATTATTTTCTACACATTATGAGGGACAAACTGTATTAAATGTATTATCATTCCACTTGTTCATTTACTGTTAATATCTGCTTATTTTCTCTTTTAACATGTTCTATCAACACTTCTGTTCAAATGTAATAATCATTTATTCTTCTCTTCTTTGATGCTTGACATTAGTTTTGGATGATACCACACATTTAGGTATCGATCCGATATCAAGTTGGTCATAATCAAAGGTTTTCAGTGTCCAAGGACATATTTCCTGACTTTATAAACAAGACAAATGACTGTAGTTTAGACTAGATATGGCTCTTGTACATGGTATCATTACAGTGGATGTCAGGTGTAGATCCACCCATGGCGTTTGTTTACATTGTGACGCCGGTGAGCTATTGTATCCTCCTACGGTGTGTAGTGAAGCATGTTTAGCTATTCCTCGTCCTCCAGTGATAATGCTTCTTGTAAGAAACGTACTTTATTTGTCGACACGGAGGCCAGGATTAGTGATTTAGAAGTAGCTAAAACACTGCCAACTGCGGATGGATGTTAGCCGCTAGCTAGCTATGTTTTATTTATTTTTTTAAATATTTTATTTATTTATTTATTTATTTTTTGTTTGGTCCAGCTTCTCAGGCAAAGGATATTGTTGATGTAGATGCCAATATCGGCTGTACACATTTACTTGAGCTATGTTTTAAAGTACCAGCATGTCCGGAGTAAAACATTTAAAAAAAAAATACAGCTAATTTTCAGAAGCTGTATAGTACCATTTTTTATTTCTTTATTTATTACCACAGCGGTGCTTTGTTAGTACTGGTATACTGTACAATCGTACTCAAAGGTTAGGTTGTTTGGTACAATTCCCCCAACATTGCAGTGCATCCAATCATTACCAGAACACCATCTTATTTGCCTCATGGCCGACATTATTTTTAACTTTTATTACCAATCTTATGATAAGAAACGGCACAATTCCAACAGGTTTTACCGCCCCTGCAAACACTTTCGTCTCCGTGAGTTTGTGCATCTGCTTACCATGAATTGATTAACGTGGACCCGGACTTAAACAAGTTGAAAAACTTATTCGGGTGTTACCATTTAGTGGTCAATTGTACGGAATATGTACTGAACTGTGCAATCTACTGATAAAAGTTTCAATCAATCAATCAATCAATCAATCAATCAATAAAAACAATCACCTTTCAAACAGTTTCGGGAAAACCACACAAAATCCAAACCACACAAACATTAAACAATAAAATTAGCTGGTCGTTACAGTATGAATATATTTACACACACACACATACATATATATATATATATATATATATATATATATATATATATATATATATATATATATATATATATATATATATATATATATATATATATATATATTTGCATATAACGAGATTAAGGACTCCAACTTAAGGTGCAGTAGTGGAAACAAATATGGGATAAAAATACATTACACAAGAAGTAATAAAGAAAAAAGATAAGATCAGATAAGATAAGCGATAGATAGAAAACAGATAAGAACAAAAATTTTGTAATATTTTCACACTATCACGAAAAAACTTGACCACTGAAAAAAGACTTTGATCACAGAAAGCAATACTGGATGTAAACAAGACGCACGTCGTCGTCAGCATGTCTGTGATGTGGACGTAACCACATATTACCCTACTGATGAAGTGTTGTTGCAGAAACAGAGTCTCTAAACAGAAGTAGAGTCTCTAAATATGAGTACATTCTATAATAACACCAGACGAAGAAGCTAAATGTGTTGAGATCCGCTTTTTGGATCCTCCACATATTATTGTTTGTGGTTCCATTTTTATTTTCACTCTCCGTCTGATCCTATTATTTCCTGTTTAAGTCGGTCACCATGGTAGCTTATTAGTTTCACCTGTTTCTCACGGCCCTGAACTCCTGTCCTCACTAATCACCTGCCTTATATAAGCCTGCATCTTTTGTTGTTCAGTCTGGGATCCAAATTTGTTCATGCACAACGGTACGTCTGCTTTGCGCTTTTGCTTACATGCAAATTTCAGTATAATTCTCGCGAGCTCTCACGCTGCGCACTTTTATTCAATCTTAGCTCTCATGCTAAATGTTTTGTTTTCCCCTTTGTGTGCCTATATGCCAGTTTAGTTTACTACTTGTTTATCCCAGCTTTCATGCTGGCGTCTTTTGTTTGCCTTTTCTTAGTTCCAGTATTTTTGTTCTCTAGCACCTTTTGTTAAATAAATCATTAGTTCATACCTTTTGGTGTGTTCAATTTTCGACGCATCCTCGAGGGAATCGAACCCGCCATCACAATGCCGAACAGGCGTAACAAAATGTGTTGCTAGTTGTTTTTGATTGAAAAAAAGTCATTAAAAGTCTGTAAACAGTTGAAATAAATCTCAACAAAGTACATATTGTAGAAAAAACAGCAACAGCTGCCAATATGGCAAAATGATACAACATTTTTTCAAAACTAATGAATGAAAACAGTTTTATTTTAAATGTATGTAGACAATTTTTGAGCCTTTTTAAAGAAAATTCTATCATCAAAGCTGATTCGTCATGTGACCACGCCCGTAACCACGCCCCCACCGCCACAGGTATTTAGGGGAAACCAAGTGTTTATTTGAACACAACCACACACAACAACAAGTCAACTTCAAAGCCTTGGCCCCGCTTCTACCTGCTCTGGTCGGCCAAGCACTTGGACCGTGCAGGCGCTCCCAGAATGTCTGAAAGATGGCGCTCTCTAAACGGAACATGAAAGTGCAGGGCGGAGGAAAAGAAGTCTTGCACGTCGTTAACATCAATGGCAGTTTCATTGCCCTCCTCCCATTAGGGCGTGCGTGTGATGGGAGCGACATGTTTATGTCCGAGCAGGACATTTAGAAGCTATTACTTTAGCTGAAATACGATCGCTGCAGAAGGACGCATAAATACCAAATATGAGCTTCAGAAAGGAATGACTTTGTTTTTTTCTCTCTAAAGACGACTTGCTGAGGGGAATGTGGCTTCCCAAAATCAAATGTACTTTTTACCACTAAATATTAAAATCTATAAATCATATTTCACCAGCTCAGTATGGCCTTCAACATTTGACGTTGTGTTTTTACGACCACAAGACAAAATTCAACAACATCATCACGAATGTACTTTCTGGTAGACAAATAAGTCATAAAAAATTAATTTAAAGAACACATTTTAATGACATAAAACATGGGTTGTATGTCATTTCTTTTTGTTGTTTTTTTGTTATTTGGATATGAAGAAAGTCACTTTTAATTACTTTTAATTATTTTATCAAATTGATATAATAAATCAGATAATATAATTATATTTAAAAAAACTTTGAAATTCACATGAAAAAATGGTATTAAAAAATACATTTTAATGACATAAAAAATGTGTTGTGTTTGCCTTTATCGGTGCTTTTTGCTGTTTTATTATTTGGATATGAAGAAAGTCACTTTCAATTAATTTGAATTATTTTATCAAATCAACATTAGAAAAATGTTAACATGATATTTTTTGAAAGACAATAAAATATATATATATATTACATCATTAAGAAATGATAAAAACACATTGTCAATTACATATAACATGGGTTTTGTTTGACTTTATCAGTTATTTTTGCTGTTTTTATTATTTGGATATGAAGAAAGTCACTTTTAATGACTTTGAATTATTTTATCAAATTGATATAACAAAATTTATTATATTTTAAAAAACATTAAAATTTTCATGAAACAATTATATTAACAAATACATTTCAATTACATAAAACGTGGGTTGTGTTTGACTATATCAGTGCTTTTTGCTGTTTTATTATTTGGATATGAAGAAAGTCACTTTCAATTAATTTGAATTATTTTATCAAATCAACATTAGAAAAATTTTAACATGATATTTTTTCAAAGACAATAAATGTATATATATATATATATATATATATATATATATATATATATATATATATATATATATATATATATATATAAAATCATTAGGAAATGATAAAAACACATTCTCAATTACATATAAAATGGGTTTTGTTTGCTGTTTTTATTGTACGGATATGAAGAAAGTCACTTTTAATGACTTTGAATTATTTTATCAAATTGATATTGAAAAAAAATTAATTATATTTAAAAAACATTAAAATTTTCATGAAACAATTATATTAAAAAAATTATTTTAATTACATAAAACATGGGTTGTGTTTGACTATATCAGTTATTTTTGCTGTTTTGATTTGGCTATGAAGAAAGTCACCTTTAATGACTTAATTATTTGATCAAATTGATATAAAAAATTAATTATATTTTAAAAAACATTAACATTTTCATGAAACAATTATATTAAAAAATACATTTTAATTACATAAAACATGGGTTGTGTTTGACTATATCAGTGCTTTTTGCTGTTTTTATTATTTGGATATGAAGAAAGTCTGTTTTAACTACTACAAATTATTTTATTAAATTGAAAGTAAAAAACATATTTATATATTTGAAAAAAAAAAACATTCAAATTTTCATGAAAAAATCATACAAAAAAATAAATTTTTATTACACAAAACATGGGTCGCATTTGCATTCATCAGTGCTTTTTGCTGTTGTATTATTTGGATATGAAGAAAGTCAGTGTTTATTAATTTGAACTATTTCATCAGGGTTGGAATTGGGGCTTAAATCACCAGATGATTCCTGAGCACGGTGCAAGCTGCTGCTCACTGCTCCCCTCACCTCCCAGGGGGTGGAACATGGGGATGGGTCAAATGCAGAGAGTAATTTCACCACACCTAGAGTGCGTGTGTGTGTGTGTGTGTGACAATCGTTGGTACTTCAAGTTTATCAAATTAGTATATATATATATTTTTTTTGTAATGTGATTATTTTCAACAGGTAGGAATACCTATACGACACACACCACACATTCCTATACGACACATTCCTACACACACCTATACACACCACACATACCTATACACACCACACACACCTATACACACCACACATCTACACACACACACACCACGCATACCTATACACACCACTAATCCATATACACACCACACACACCTACACATCTATACACACACACATGACACACCTATTCACACCATGCATACCTATACCCACCACGCATCCCTATACACAAAACATACCTACGCACGCATCTATACACACCACACACTTTTGCGCACACCATACATACCTATACACACCACACATACCTATACACACCACACACACTTACGCACACCATACATACCTATACACACCACACATACCTATACACACCACACATCCCTATACACAAAACACATACCACCACACATACCTATACACACACCACACACACTTACTGTATACACACCACACACACTTATGCACACCATACATACCTATACATACCACACATTCCTCCACACACCACGCACACCTATACACACCACACATACCACATATACCTACACACACCACACATCTATACACACACACGACACATACCTATACACATCACACATCCCTATACACATGACACACACCTATATACACCATGCATACCTATCCACACCACGCATCCCTATACACAAAACACATACCTACACACGCACCTATACACACCACACATACCTATAGACACCACGCACACCTATACACACACATATACCTATACACACCACACACACCTATACACACCACACATCTATACACACACACACGACACATGCCTATACACACCTATACAAACTACGCATACCTATACACAAAACACATACATATACACACACCACACACACACTTATGCACACCATACCACACATTCCTCCACACACCACGCACACATGTACACACCACGCATACCCACACACACCACCCACACCTATACACACACCCATACACACCACGCATACCCATACACGCCACCCACACCTATATACACCACGCACACCTATACACACCACACAGACCTATACACACCACACATCCCTATACACACCACACACACCTATACACACTACACCTACCTATACACACCACACATACCTATACACACTAAACATACCTACACACACCACACATCCCTATACACACACCACACATCCCTATACACACCACACACACTTATGCACACCATACATACCTATACACACCACACATACCTATACACACCACACATACCTATACACACCACACATCCCTATACACAAAACACACACCACACACTTATGCACACCATACATACCTATACACACCACACATACCTATACACACCTACACACACCACACATTCCTCCACACATCACGCACACCTATACACACCACACATACCTACACACACCACACATCTATACACACGACACATACCTATACACATCACGCATACCTGTACATACCACACATCCTTATACACACCACGCACACCTATACACACCACACATACATACACACACCACACACACCTATACACACACACATCTATACACACGACACATACCTATACACACCTATACACACCACACACACCTGTACACACTACACCTACCTATACACACCACACATACCTATACACACTAAACATACCTACACACACCGATACACACCACACATCCCTATACACACACCACACATCCCTATACACACCACACACACTTATGCACACCATACATACCTATACACACCACACATCCCTATACACAAAACACACACCTATACACACCACACACACCTACTGTATACACACCACACACTTATGCACACCATACATACCTATACACACCTACACACACCACACATTCCTCCACACATCACGCACACCTATACACACCACACATACCTAAACACACCACACATCTATACACACAACACATACCTATACACATCACGCATACTTGTACACACCACACATCCTTATACACACCACGCACACCTATACACACCACACATACATACACACACCTATACACATCACACATCTATACACACACACACGACACATACCTATACACACCTATACACACTACACCTACCTATACCCACCACACATACCTATGCACACTAAACATACCTACACACACCGACACACACCACACATCCCTATACACACCACACACACTTATGCACACCATACATACCTATACACACCACACATCCCTATACACACCACACACACCTACTGTATACACACCACACACTTATGCACACCATACATACCTATACACACCACACATACCTATACACACCTACACACACCACACATTCCTCCACACATCACGCACACCTATACACACCACACATACCTAAACACACCACACATCTATACACACGACACATACCTATACACATCACGCATACCTGTACACACCACACATCCTTATGCACACCACGCACACCTATACACACCACACATACATACACACACCTATACACATCACACATCTATACACACACACACACACGACACATACCTATACACACCTATACACACATCGCATACCTATACACACCACACATCCCTATACTGTACACACCACGCATCCCTATACTGTACACACCACGCATCCCTATACTGTACACACCACGCATCCCTATACACACCACACACACTTATGAACACCACACATACCTACACACACACCACACACTCTTGTACACGCCACATCTACCTACACATACCACACACACCACACACTCTTGTACACACCTGTACCACAGGTGTGCAGTAGTTGAGTGATGAAAGATGAAATGTGGTTGCTGAGCAGGAGAGTCAGCCTTCATCTGCTGACTCAGCGACTCACACCGCCATCTGTCGGCTCCGTCCTCTCACTCCATGACTGCTTCACAAACAGAGAGTGCCACAGGAGAGCGCGGGTGTGCGCTGGGCAATGAATGGTAATTGGGTGTGGTAGTGACGTGCTGGCCGGGGAGGACGCGGCTGCTTTGTTTCAGCGGGGAGACGCCAGTCCACAATTCACATGAAGATATACAAAAAAAAACTAACAAATGCATATTAAATTGGGATTTGGTGATTTGACCCGTAATGTTTGAGAAACATACCTCTTCTAAAGTGGTGACATTCCTGACACCCGAGCAAATGTACTTCTTTTTAAACATATGTTGTCAATGGTTGTGTCCTGGCTGCTCAGTGCAACATGGCTGCATGAGACTATCTAGTTGAAGGCTGCACTATAAGATAGATTGATAGTGCTTTGATTCCTTCAGGAGCGTTACTTCGGGGAAATTAAAATCCCAGCAGCAGTGTACAGAGTTGAGATCAATTTAAAAAGTAAAAAGTAAATAAATAAAGGGGGTATAAATGGAAACAAAATAGAAAAATAGAAGAATAAGAATACAAATGAAAAGCAACAATGAGAATAAAAATATAACAGTAAAATAAGAATATAAGAAGAGAAACTAGGCAGTAGTGACCATGTTATGAAAAACGTATTGCACTGTTATTGTTTTGCATCCCCCGTCATCCCAGTGCCCCCCCGGCCCCTTCCCAGAGAGGAGTTCTATTAATGGTGTGTGGGACAAAGGAGTTTTTACTCTATTAGTTTATTAGTCCTGCACTTGGAATGAAGCAGTCTAGCACTGAACAGTTTGTCCACACTCCTCTTCTCTGCCACTGTCACCAGTGAGTCCACTTTCATTCTATAAGGATAAAAAAATCATGCTCATTGTCAAAGATGTTACAAACCCCGTTTCCATATGAGTTGGGAAATTGTGTTAGATGTAAATATAAACGGAATTCAATGATTTGCAAATCTTTTTCAACCCATATTCAATTGAATGCAGTACAAGGACAAGATATTTGATGTTCATAATCATAAACTTTATTTATTTTTTTGCAAATAATAATTAACTTAGAATTTCATGGCTGCAACACGTGCCAAAGTAGTTGGGAAAGGGCATGTTCACCACTGTGTTGCATCACCTTTTCTTTTAACAACCCTCAAACGTTTGGGAACTGAGGAAACTAATTGTTGAAGCTTTGAAAGTGGAATTCTTTCCCATTCTTGTTTTATGTAGTAGGATAAAACGGCGCTCGCCAAATACTCGAATCAGTGAAGCATGTTTAATACAAACAGTGTGCTTTATAACAATTAGGGGGGTTTGTGTCATGTTTGTCCTCCGACAGTGAAGTGAAGTGAATTATATTTATATAGCGCTTTTCTCTAGTGACTCAAAGCGCTTTACATAGTGAAACCCAATATCTAAGTTACATTTAAACCAGTGTGGGTGGCACTGGGAGCACGTGGGTAAAGTGTCTTGCCCAAGGACACAGCGGCAGTGACTAGGATGGCGGAAGCGGGAATCGAACCTGCAACCCTCAAGTTGCTGACACGGCCACTCTACCAACCGAGCTACAGAAACCATATCAAAACCATATTAAAACAAAAAATATATATTTTTATATTCATTTTCTCTCATCTTTTTCCATTTTTCATACATTTTTGAAAAAGCTCCAGAGAGCCGCTAGGGCGGCGCTAAAGAGCCGCATGCGGCTCGAGAGGCGCGGGTTGTCGACCCCCGAACTAGATGTAGCATCTAGTTGATATTCCATCAATATTTTTTATCGTCACAAGATCTTTTTTTTAATAAACACAGTAAATATGTCCTTGGACACATGTGGACTTGGAATATGACCAATGTATGATCCTTTAAATACTTGGTATCGGATCGATACCCAAATGTGTGGTATCATCCAAAACTAATGTCAAGTAGTGAACCCATTCTCAAACAATGGCAATAAAAACTATTCTGATTCTGAAGTATCAAAGAAGAGAAGAAAAAGTGATGATTACATTTTAACAGAAGTGGAGATAGAACATATTATTTAAAAGAGAAAATAAGCAGATATTAACAGTAAATGAACAAGTAGATTAATAAACCATTTTTACAGTTTGTCCCTCATAATGTGTAGAAAATAATAGGTGTATAAATTACACAATATGTTACTGCATACGTCAGCAGACTAATTAGGAGTCTTCTAAATCTTCTTCTTAATCTTCTAATTCACTAATCCTGGCCTCCATGGTGACTAATAAAGTAAGTTTCTTACAAGTAACATTATCACTGGAGGACGAGGAATAGCCAAACATGCTTCATTACACACCGTAGGAGGATACAATAGCTCACTAGTGTCACAATGTAAACAAACGCCATGGGTGGATCTAAATGGTAAATGGGTTATACTTGTATAGCGCTTTTCTACCTTCAAGGTACTCAAAGCGCTTTGACACTATTTCCACATTCACCCATACACACACACATTCACACACTGATGGCGGGAGCTGCCATGCAAGGCCCTAACCACGAACCATCAGGAGCAAGGGTGAAGTGTCTTGCCCAAAGACACAACAGACGTGACGAGGTTGGTAGAAGGTGGGGATTGAACCAGGAACCGTCAGGTTGCTGGCACGGCCACTCTCCCAACTTCGCCACGCCGTCCCCTACATCTGACATCCACTGTAATGATACAAAGAACGAGAGGGTATCTCGTCGATACTACTATATTGATATTTTTTATCGTCACACAATCTGTCTTTTTAAAAAAAATCATATTATGTTTGTAAAGTCAGTAAATATGTCTCTGGACACATGAGGACTTTGAATATGACCAATGTATGATTCTGTAACTACTTGGTATCAGATTGATGCCTAAAAGTGTGGGATGATCCAAAACTAATGTCAAGTATCAAATAGGAGAAGAATAAGTGATGATTACATTTGAACAGAAGTGTAGATAGAACAGAAATAAGTGGGACCTCTCAAGGTCTTTACAGAAAAATCCATGCAGCATTTTGACCAAAGAACCATCTTGACATGTATGTAGACCAAAATGAAGAACTCCCGACAGGACCTCTTTAACCTGTAGAAGCATTTAAGTCTCACCTTAAAACTCATCCGTATACTCTAGCCTTTAACTAGACCTCCTTTTTAGACCAGTTGATCTGCCGCTTCTTTTCTTTTTCCAGTTGATCTGCCGCTTCTTTTCTTTTTTCTCTTATGTCCCCCCCTTCATCCATGGTCCGATGACCATGGATGAACTACTGGCTGTCCAAAGTCGAGACCCAGGATGGACCGCTTGTCGGGACCCAGGATGGACCGCTCGCCTGTGTATCAGTTGGGGACATCTCTACGCTGCTGATCCGCCTCCGCTTGGGATGGTTTCCTGTGGACGGGACTCTCGCTGCTGTCTTGGATCCGCTTTGAACTGAACTCTCGCGGCTGTGTTGGAGCCACTATGGATTGAACTTTCACAGTATCATGTTAGACCCGCTCGACATCCATTGCTTTCGGTCCCCTAGAGGGGGGGGTTGCCCACATCTGAGGTCCTCTCCAAGGTTTCTCATAGTCAGCATTGTCACTGGCGTCCCACTGGATGTGAATTCTCCCTGCCCACTGGGTGTGAGTTTTCCTTGCCCTTTTGTGGGTTCTTCCGAGGATGTCGTAGTCGTAATGATTTGTGCAGTCCTTTGAGACATTTGTGATTTGGGGCTATATAAATAAATATTGATTGATTAACCTGACCTGTAAAGGTTTTGATACTGGAACAGGTTATTTCCTTGTCCAAGTTGAGAGGAGCAGACGCTGGGTCAGAACAGAAGTTGAAAGCCAGCGCCACCATGCCCAGGAATGTGCTGATCAACAGAGGGAGACTCCTGTCCTTGGGAAGTCTCTGGCTGGCAGCAGACCATGGACGCCGCGCACAGATAAGACCAGGGAGGACAACAATGGCACAGCTCGTGTCGTCTGCAAGTGGCTTTTTTTTTTTTTTTCCACCGCCGTGACCTCAGATGACCCGGGTTTACACCGTAGGAGGATACAATAGCTCACTAGTGTCACAATGTAAACAAACGCCATGGTGGGATCTAAATGGTAAATGGGTTATACTTTTATAGTATTGGGTGTGGTAGTGACGTGCTGGCCGGGGAGGACGCGGCTGCTTTGTTTCAGCGGGGAGACGCCAGTCCACAATTCACATGAAGATATACACAATATGTTACTGCATATGTCAGCAGACTAATTAGGAGTCTCTCTTCCTACAGTCATTCATCATTTGGACACACGGGGCCTCAACGGGGAGACACTGCACTTTAACTATGCTTTTTTTTAAAACAACAGAATGCAGAGATACTGTAATGATGACGTCTACATACATGAAGGCTGTCACACTAACTGATCTTTCTTTTCCAACTGCTCGCCATTTGGCTGCTGGAAATTTGCCACAGTGATTTTTAACATCATCTGATCCAATATGTGTCAGACATTGACTTGGACTAGGATTGTTTCTTCGATGCAAAGGATAGTTGGCACGAGCCAGGCGCGAAAGTGAGTACATTTTTATTTATATTCTAACAAAACGACAAAAAGGCAAACAAATGGCGCACACAATGGCGGAGAACAAACTTGACTAATAAAAAACAAATGACTAGCATAAAGGCTACAAACTATAAACATGAAACAAAAACACTTGCACTGAGGCATAAATACAAAACTTACGTGGGGTGGACAAAAACAACAGCATGGTCTTTGGCATGAAAGGAGTTGAGGAATACGGGATGTGTAGGTAAAGTTGCCAGACTGAATGACAATTGGCAACTGTGGCTTAAATAATAAAAGGATACAAACTATAAACATGAAACAAAAACACTTGCGCTGTGGCATGAATACAAAACGTACGTGGCGTGGACAAAAACAACAGCATGGTCTTTGGCATGAAAGGAGCTGAGGAATACGGGATGTGTCGGTAAAGTTGCCAGACTGAATGACAATTGGCAACTGTGGCTTGAATAATAAAAGGATACAAACTATAAACATGAAACAAAAACACTTGCACTGAGGCATAAATACAAAACTTACGTGGCGTGGACAAAAACAACAGCATGGTCTTTGGCATGAAAGGAGTTGAGGAATACGGGATGTGTAGTTAAAGTTGCCAGACTGAATGAACGCTTGGCAAACTGTGGCTTAAATAATAGCTATGATAATGATTAACAGGTGTGAGAACTGAGGACCAGGGCGTGACTTGGAGACAAGGTGGAAACTAATGGGTTAGTATGGAAACAAAGAAAACAAGGAAGTGCCAAAGCCGGAAACAAGTGTCCAAAAAACAAAACCGAACATGAGCAAAACAAAACATGATCCATAGGCGTGACATTATGGCCCCTCCACTTACTTCAAGTATCCTAATCTTCTTGCATTGTTCACTTTTTATCGGAGTGTGCAAAAAACACACTAATGGTGTTCAACTCAAGAACTATTGATTTAGGGGATTTTCAGATCTTCTATATCAGTGGTCCTCAAATGGGGGTACGCGTACTTGAAGGTATGCCAAGGGGTACGTGAGATATTATTTGAAATATTCTAAAAATAGCAACAATTCAAAAATCCTTTATAAATATATTTATTGAATAATAATTCAACAAAATATGAATGTTCATAAACTGTGAAAATAAAATGCAATAATGCAAAATTCAATGTGGACAGCTAAATTTTTGGTGGAAATGTTCCATAAATAATTGATGTTAAAGATTTCTTTTTTTGTTAAGAAATGTTTAGAATTAAGTTGATGAATCCAGATGGATCTCTATTACAATCCCCAAACAGGGCACTTCAAGTTGATGATTACTTCTATGTGTAGACATCTTTATTTATCATTGAATCACTTGTTTATTTTTCAACAAGTTTTTAGTTATTTTTATATCTTTTTTAACAAATAGTTCAAGACAGACCACTATACACTGGGGCGGTATAGCTCGGTTGGTAGAGCGGCCGTGCCAACAACTTGAGGGTTGCAGGTTCGATCCCCGCTTCCGCCTTCCTAGTCACTGCCGTTGTGTCCTTGGGCAAGACACTTTACCCACCTGCTCCCAGTGCCACCCACACTGGTTTAAATGTAACTTGGATATTGGGTTTCACTATGTAAAGCGCTTTGAGTCACTAGACAAAAAGCGCTATATAAAAATAATTCACTTCACTACAAATGAGCAATATTTTTGCACTGATATACAATTTAATGAATCAGAAACTGATGACATAGTGCTGTATTTTACAAACCCCATTTCTATATGTGTTGGGAAATTGTGTTAGATGTAAATAGAAACAGAATACAATGATTTGCAAATCCTTTTCAATCCATATTCAGTTGAATGCACCACAAAGACAAGATATTTGATGTTCAAACTCATAAACTATTTTTTTTTGCACACAATAATTAACTTAGAATTTCATGGCTGCAACACGTGCCAAAGTAGTTGGGAAAGGGCATGTTCACCACTGTGTTACATCACCTTTTCTTTTAACAACACTAAATAAACGTTTGGGAACTGAGGAAACTAAATGTTGAAGCTTTGAAAGTGGAATTATTTCCCATTCTTGTTTTATGTAGAGTTTCAGTCGTTCAACAGTCCGGGGTCTCCGCTGTCGTATTTTACGCTTCATAATGCGCCACACATTTTTGATGGGAGACAGGTCTGGACTGCAGGCGGGCCTGGAAAGTACCTGCACTCTTTTCCTACGAAACCACGCTGTTATATCACGTAGCTTGGCATCGTCTTGCTGAAACAAGCAGGGGCGTCCATGATAACGTTGCTTGGAAGACAACATATGTTGCTCCAAAACCTGTATGTACCTTTCAGCATTAATGGTGCCTTCACAGATGTGTAAGTTACCCATGCCTTGGGCACTAACACACCCCCATACCATCACAGATGCTGGCTTTTGAACTTTGCGCCTATGACAATCCGGATGGTTATTTTCCTCTTTGTTCCGGAGGACACACCGTCCATAGTTTCCAAATATAATTTGAAATGTGGACTCGTCAGACCACGGAACACATTTCCACTTTGCATCAGTACATCTTAGATGAGCTCGGGCCCAGCGAAACCAGCGGCGTTCTTTGGTGTTGTTGATAAATGGGTTTTGCTTTGCATAGTAGAGTTTTAACTTGCACTTATAGATGTAGCGACCAACTGTAGTTACTGACAGTGTTGTTAGGAAGTGTTCCTAAACCAATGTGAGCCCATGTGGTGATATCCTTTACACACTGATGTTGGTTTTTGATGCAGTGCCGCCTGAGGGATCAAAGGTCCGTAATATCATCGCTTACGTGCAGTGATTTCTCCAGATTCTCTAAACCTTTTGATGATTTTACGGACCGTAGATGGTAAAATCCCTAAATTCCTTGCAATAGCTCGTTGAGAAATGTTGTTCTAAAACTGTTCGACAATTAGCTTACAAAATGGTGACCCTCGCCCCATCCTTGTTTGTGAATTACTTAGCATTTCATGGAAGCTGCTTTTATACCCAATCATGGCACCCACCTGTTCCCAATTAGCCTGCACACCTGTGGGATGTTCCAAATAAGTGTTTGATGAGCATTCCTCAACTTTATCAGTATTTATTGCCACCTTTCCCAACTTCTTTGTCACATGTTGCTGGTATCAAATTCTAAAGTTAATGATTATTTGCACACAAAAAAAAAAGTTTATCAGTTTGAACATCAACTATGTTGTCTTTGTAGCATATTCAACTGAATATGGGTTGAAAATGATTTGCAAATCATGTAAATTACATTTACATCCAACACAATTTCCCAACTCATATGGAAACGGGGTTTGTAAATTGTGAGCAACATCATATATCCTGGACTCATCCAAAACAGTATTGAGATCCTCCTGGTGGTTTGGCTCAAAGGTCACACCGATACAGTAAAACTGTGTTTTTTTCCCCCGCCTATGGTTATCTTCCATCTGTCACTCGAGCATCGACTTCTCCATTCCTCAATTGTCCCCACAGTCACAAGACTCCATATGATCAAAAATGTGACTTGCTTGCACAAGTCCTCAAATGTCCATGTGATCTGGTTTCACTGTGTCATGTGACCTCTTAAGGGACAAACTTGACCCAGCTCGCAGCTAACATGCAACCTGATTCATGAGGACGATGTAGCATGATATCCTGTAGCACCATCCATAAATATGATAGCAGATAGCAGAATTTGATGTCGCAGACATGTCACGATGCATGCGTGTGCTAACATGCTTACATTTAGCAGACAGTGTCATGTAGCACACAATGTATGCATATGATAGCATACTGAATTCTTATGATACCATGTAGCAAATAAATGAATGGTAGAAATTATAATATGTACCGTAGCATACTTAACAAACATGATCACAATCAGCACAAATCACCAAGATGCTATCAGGATAAATGATAACAGGTTGCATTATTTGATAGCATGTAGCAGACAATGATCAGAGGTGGCTAGAGGACCTAAAAATGGTACTCAAGAAAGAGTACCGTTACTTAACTCGAGTACCATATTTCCTTGAATTGCCGCCGGGTATATAGTATGCGCCTGCCTAGAATTACTGCCGGGGTCAAACTCGTTTCGCAAAATAATTAGCGTATGCTTAGCATTACCGCCGGCTCAGGATTAACGTCGGGTCAAACTTGTTTCGCAAAATATTTTTATTAGCGCATGTCTAGAATTTCCGCCGGGTCAAACTCGTTTTGCAAAATAATTAGCATATGCCTACAATTTCCACCGGGTCAAACTCGTCACGTCACGAGTGACACTTCACCTGTCATCATTTTCAAAATGGAGGAGGCTGATTTCAATCATTTGAAAATCGCATTAAGGGAAGAAGATTAAGAGGTATTCAATTGGATTTAAGGTCCAAGCTATTGAATATGCTAAAAAGAACAGTAAGCACCTATGTTTTATTAATATACCGTAGCTGCGTGTGTCAAATATTTCATTAAATGACTTCCGCCTCCTGGTGGTAGAGGGCGCTAGTGATCCTTCTTGCGACTACTCAGCTACAGAAGAAGTGACAACAAGCAGCAAGAGTGAGCAGCGATCGTTTATTTTTTCCTTTGCTTTCCACGCAGCACGTAACGCCACTTTTCCGAATTTTGGTAAAGTACTTTTGAATTTGATTAGCTTCCACGCTATATGTATGTTTACTTTCCTAGCTCACATGCTAGCGTCCTTAGTTGTGTCTAGCTCTCATGCTAGTTCAGTTGGTTTTGTTTATAGTGCCTATGTGCAAGTCTTTTTGTTCCTAGTCTGTTTTTGTAGTTACAAATAAATCTTTTCTTACCTTTACGCTGTGTCCATTCCGCTTGCATTATTGAGAGAACGCAATCGGCACCACGATGCCCACCAAGCGTCACAGCGTTGAGTAAAATGACCATTTTAATTTTACTGCCAAAATTTTGAAATTCCAACTTATTTTTACAACAAACATGTCAATATTTGCATAGTTTGTTTGTATCATTAATGTTGTAAATACAAATATTTATATATCTCGAAAGGGTGGTCCTAAAGAGGTAGGAATTATTTCAAAGTGTCAAAAAGGTAAGAAATACAAGAATGTGTGTGTGTGTGTGTGTGTTTTTAAATATAACAATCTACAATTTACCGCAGTTAGAAGTGGAATTCTTGTAGGGTGAAATGTGAACATTTGTTTAGACACTCATTATAGCGCATAAATATTTATTGTTACTACTTTGAAAGTCATCGTTGGAGATTTGTGCTGCCTTCGTCACCGTTTACAGTCAGTATGTGTCTATGCACTAAATGAGTGCAATAAATCAGTTTTTTCAATGTTCACAGCTCTATGTGAAGTTGGAGTTTGCATGCTCTTAACTGTCATGTGACTGATGGCCAGACGCAGTGTGTCTCTCGTACACTAGGGGGCGACTGTGCTCATTTCAGCTTGTTTAGCTATGTTAGATACAAACATAGTAGAAGAAGATAATGCTACATGCTAATAAACTAGTGCTAATAACTTTAAGGCAACGGATCTAAGAGATAAGTACAACTTTAAACTGCTTCTTGATGTTGTTGGTAATGTTTTAATGTGTTTAAATGACACTCGTGGTTATTAGGATCAGTAGAGACATACACAAATATCGTTTTTGTAGTCATCTGTTTTAGGAGGTTTGTACTTACCAGTTGTCTCCAAACAGCCGTCATGTCGCGTCATTAAAAGCTCTCATTTTCTAAAGCTTCTGGTACGTTTTAAACAAGAAGGTTTCTATTTTATCTGATTCTTTCAACATACCGACCTATTTTAGCTCCCCGTAGCTGTACTTGCTGCTTGTTTGATTGGTGTACTGGAATCAAACGTCAAGATTGGCGGAACAGCGTCACGTGACAGAGTCATGTGACCTAAAGGTGCGCAGCATGGAGAGTTACCGCCTACTGGCGCTGACGAGACGCGGGGCCGCCATCTTGGAGTGGTGATCTGCTCCACTCAGTGCAATTCATTTGGCAGGAGCAAAGAACTGTCAGCGCATTTCATTCATCTCACCTCACTGAATACCACTTATTTTCACCCTCTTTTTTTGTCATAGGTGTAGCTGTGATAAAGGACACATGTTTTATTATTCAGACTTTGCTTAAAGGCCTACTCAAATGAGATTTTCTTATTTAAATGGGGATAGCAGGTCCATTCTATGTGTCATACCTGATTTTTTCGCGATATTGCCATTGAAAGGATTTAGTAGAGAACATCGACGATAAAGTTTGCAACTTTCGGTCGCTAATAAAAAAGCCTTGCTTGTACCGGAAGTAGCAAACGATGTGCGCGTGACGTCACGGGTTGTGGAGCTCCTCACATCTGAAAATTGTTTACAATCATAGCCACCAGCAGCTAGAGCGATTCGGACCAAGAAAGCGACAATTTCCCCATAATTTGAGCGATGATGAAAGATTCGTGGATGAGGATACTAAGAGTGAAGGACTAGAAAAAAACCCCCCAAAAAACAGAGATGCAGTTTATGACAAATAAAGATATGTAATGTATTCATACATTTTTTATGTAGCATGTATATATAACCAAATCATATTGTTTCTTCAACTTAAAAATAGCTGACCATTTTTCCCCCATCTTTGGGATTATATTCCCAGTTTTGATCTGGTCACTTATAAAAACCCCGTTTCCATATGAGTTGGGAAATTGTGTTAGATGTAAATATAAACGGAATACAATGATTTGCAAATCCTTTTCAACCCATATTCAATTGAATGCACTACAAAGACAACATTTTTGATGTTCGAACTCATAAACTTTATTTTGTTTTGCAAATAATAACTAACTTAGAATTTCATGGCTGCAACACGTGCCAAAGTAGTTGGGAAAGGGCATGTTCACCACTGTGTTACATCACCTTTTCTTTTAACAACACTCAATAAACGTTTGTAAATTGAGGAAACTAATTGTTGAAGCGCTGAAAGTGGAATTATTTCCGAATTTTTGTTTTATGTAGAGCTTCAGTCGTTCAATAGTCCAGGGTCTCCGCTGTCATATTTTATGCTTCATGATGCGCCACACATTTTCGCTGGAAGACAGGTGTGTACTTCAGGCGGTCCAGGAAAGTACCAGCACTCTTTTACTACAAAGCCACGCTGTTGTAACATGTGGCTAGGCATTGTCTTGCTGAAATAAGCAGGGGCGTCCATGATAACGTTGCTTGGATGACAACATATGTTGCTCCAAAATCTGTATGGACCTTTCAGCATTAATGGTGCCTTCACAGATGTGTAACTTACCCATGCCTTGGGCACTAATGCACCCCCATACCATCACAGATGCTGGCTTTTGAACTTTGCACCTAAAACAATCCCAATGCTTATTTTCCTCTTTGTTCCAGAGGACACCGCGTCCACAGTTTCCAAATATAACTTGAAATGTGGACTCGTCAGACCACAGAAAACCTTTCCACTTTGCATCAGTCCATCTTAGATGAGCTCAGGCCCAGCAAAACCGGCGGCGTTTCTGGGTGTTGTTGATACAGATGTAGCGACCAACTGTAGTTACTGACAGTAGTTTTATGAAGTGTTCCTGAGATCATGTGATGATATCTTATACACACTGATGTCAGTTTTTGATGCAGTACCGTCTGAGGGATTCAAGGTCCGTAATATCATCTCTTTTGATGATTTTACGGACCGTAGATGGTAAAATCCCTAAAATCCTTGCAATAGCTCGTTGAGAAATCTTGTAAAATTGTTCAACAATTTTCTTTCAAAGTGGTGACCTTCCTCTCATCTTTGTTTGTGAATTACTTAGCATTTCATGGAAGCTGTTTTTATACCCAATCATGGCACCCACCTGTTCCCAATTAGCCTGCACACCTGTGGGATGTTCCAAATAAGTGTTTGATGAGCATTCCTCAACTTTATCAGTATTTATTGCCACCTTTCCCAACGTCTTTGTCATGTGTTGCTGGCATCAAATTCTAAAGTTAATGATTATTTGCAAAAAAAAAAAAAGTTTATCAGTTTGAACATCAAATATGTTGTCTTTGTAGCATATTCAACTGAATATGGGTTGAAAAGGATTTGCAAATCATTGTATTCCGTTTATATTTACATCTAACACAATTTCCCAACTCATATAGAAACAGGGTTTGTAAGAATATTCTATTACTGTTAAGCAAACTATGAATAATCAAACATGTGTCCTTTATTATAGCTACACCTATGACAAAAAAGTGGGTGAAAATGAGTGGTATTCAGTGAGGTAAGATGAATGAAATGCGCTGACAGTTCATTACTTCTGCCAAATGAATTGCACTGAGTGGAGCGGATTACCACTCCAAGATGGCGGCCCCGCGTCTCCTCAGGGCCACTAGGCAGTAATGCTCTATGCTGCCTACCCTGACAGCAGGGGTCACCAACGCGGTGCCCACGGGCACCAGGTCGCCCGTAAGGACCAGATGAATCGCCTGCTGGCCTATTCTAAAAATAGCTCAAATAGCAGCACTTACCAGTGAGCTGCCTCTATTTTTTAAATTGTATTTATTTACTAGCAAGCAGGTCTTGCTTTGCTCGACATTTTTAATTCTAAGAGAGACAAAACTCAAATAGAATTTGAAAATCCAAGAAAATATTTTAAAGACTTGGTCTTCACTTGTTTAAATAAATTCATTTATTTTTTTACTTTGCTTCTTATAACTTACAGAAAGACAATTTTAGAGAAAAAAATTCAACCTTAAAAATGTTTTTAGGATTTTTAAACACATATACTTTTTTTGCCTTTTAAATTCCTTCCTCTTCTTTCCTGACAATTTAAATCAATGTTCAAGTAATTTTTTTTTTTTTATTGTAAAGAATAATAAATACAATTTAATTGAATTCTTCATTTTAGCTTCTGTTTTTTAGACAAAGAATATTTGTGAAATATTTCTTCAAACTTATTATGATTAAAATTAAAAGAAAACATTCTGGCAAATCTAGAAAATCTTTAGAATCAACTTTAAATCTTATTTCAAAGTCTTTTGAATTTATTTTAAAATTTTTGTTCTGGAAAATCTAGAAGAAATAATGATTTGTCTTTGTTAGAAATATAGCTTGGTCCACTTTGTTATATATTCTAACAAAGTGCAGATTGGATTTTAACCTATTTAAAACATGTCATCAAAATTTTAAAAATAATTTTAATCAGGAAAAATTACTAATGATGTTCCATAAATTATTTTTTTTAATTATTTCAAAAAGATTCAAATTACCTAGTTTTTCTCTTCTTTTGTTCGGTTGAATTTTGATTTTTAAAGAGTCAAAATTGAAGATAAACTATATTTCGAAATTTAATTTTCATTTTTTTTCGTGTTTTCTCCTCTTTTAAACTGTTCAATTAAGTGTTTTTTTCATCATTTATTCTCTACAAAAAACCTTCCGTAGAAGGAAAAAAAATGTACGACCGAATGACAGACAGGAATACCCTTTTTTTTTTTTTTTAATATATTTATCTGTTTCTATATATATTTATTGGGAGAAATCATTAAGATGATCAGTGTTTCCACAAAGATAAATATCATTAATTATTAATAATAACATAGAGTCAAAGGTAATTTGAGCAAATTGGCTATTTCTAGCAATTTATTTAAGTGTGTATCAAACTGGTAGCCCTTCGCATTAATCAGTACCCAAGAAGTAGCTCTTGGTTTCAAAAAGGTTGGTGACCCCTGATTTACAAAAAATGAGCATGACTATGATAGCATCATTTATATGTGTGACAAGATTTACACGCTGGTATAAATGATAGCAAGCAGCACGACTCATAAACATAATGTGTAGCATGCCGAATGATTGACAAGTGTGCAACCTAGTTACACATTTTATGAATATGATGCGCGACAAGGGAATTATGCTGGCATTATTTGCGGATATGATAGCATGTCATGTTTGTTTTTGTCCATGAAAGGTCATGTACTGTAAACGTGTCTTGAAGTACAAACCCCGTTACCATATGAGTTGGAAAATTGTGTTAGATGTAAATATAAACGGAATACAATGATTTGCAAATCATTTTCAACTCAAATTCAGTTGAATATGCTACAAAGACAACATATTTGATGTTCAAACTGATAAAAACATTTTTTTTTGCAAATAATCATTAACTTTAGAATTGGATGCCAGCAACACGTGACAAAGAAGTTGGGAAAGGTGGCAATAAATACTGATAAAGTTGAGGAATGCTCATCAAACACTTATATGGAACATCCCACAGGTGTGCAGGCTAATTGGGAACAGGTGGGTGCCATGATTGGGTATAAAAGCAACTTCGATGAAATGCTAAGTAATTCACAAACAAGGATGGGGCGAGGGTCACCACTTTATAAGCAAATTGTCGATCAGTTTTAGAACAACATTTCTCGACGAGCTATTGCAAGGAATTTAGGGATTTTACCATTTACGGTCTGTAAAATCATCAAAAGGTTCAGAGAATCTGGAAAAATCACTGCACGTAAGCGATGATAGTACGGATTTTTGATCCCTCAGGCAATACTGCATTAAAAACCAACATCAGTGTGTAAAGGATATCACCACATGGGCTCAGGAACACTTCATAAAACCACTGTCAGTAACTACAGTTGGTCGCTACATCTGTAAATGCAAGTTAAAACTCTACTATGCAAAGCCAAACCCATTTATCAACAATATCCTGAAACGCCGCCGGCTTAGCTGGGCCCGAGCTCACCTAAGATGGACTGATGCAAAGTGGAAAGGTGTTCTGTGGTCTGACGAGTCCACGTTCCAAATTATATTTGGAAACAGAGGACGTGGTGTCCTCCAGAACAAAGAGGAAAATAACAATTCGGATTGTTCTAAGCGCAAAGTTCAAAAGCCAGCATCGGTGATGGTATGGGGGTGTATTAGTGCCCAAGGCATGGGTAACTTACACATCTGTGAAGGCACCATTAATGCTGAAAGGTCCATACAGGTTTTGGAGCAACATATGTTGTCATCCAAGCAACGTTATCATGGACGCCCCTGCTTATTTCAGCAAGACAAGTGTTACAACAGCGTAAAAAAAGACTGCGGGTACTTTCCTGGCCCGTCTGCAGTCCAGAACTGTCTCCCATTGTGTGGCGCATTATGAAGCGTAAAATACGACAGCGGAGACCCCGGACTGTTGAACGACTGAAGCTCTACATAGAACAAGAATGGGAAAGAATTCCACTTTCAAAGCTTCAACAATTAGTTTCCTCAGTTCCCAAATGTTTATTGAGTGCTGTTAAAAGAAAATGTGATGTAACACAGTGGTGAACATGCCCTTTCCCAACTACTTTGGCACGTGTTGCAGCCATGAAATTCTAAGTTGATTATTATTTGCAAAAAAAAATAACGTTTATGAGTTTGAACATCAAATATCTTGTCTTTGTAGTGCATTCAACTGAATATGGGTTGAAAAGGATTTGCAAGTCATTGTATTCTGTTTATATTTACATCTAACACAATTTCCCAACTCATATGGAAACGGGGTTTGTAGTTTACTAGTTCCAAGTGAATTTGTGGTGGCAGCCTGTCTGCTGCTATGTAGTTTTCACATCCCCGCCAAGGTCTTGCCATATTTTCCATGAACTTTACCACAACTAAATCGGGAGTGCTTCCGCGAGCTGAAAACGTCCTTCCTCCCTGCTTTCCGGTCTGACGGAGAGGAGTGTCTGAAAGCCGCCGGCTGACGTAGCCAAAGTGTGAAAGTGTGCACGCGCGACCTATTTGTGCCAGTTCTTGGGAATTTTTCAAGTGCGGGCCGCAGACCGGAAGCCTTTTCTGGGGCGTCGTGTTTATCGCATGGAGAGCAAATGTTCTTCCATTGCACTCTTTTGCAGGCTCATTTCATCAGAAATGTCACGCCATAGTCGAACGTGTGTGTGCGTGCATGCACAAGTGCTTAGGAAAATGTTGCTCTTTTTAACCACACTGTCATTTATGAACAAATATATTACACAACACAGCAAACGTTATAATAAGTGATGAGGGGCAAACTGCTTAGTCAGCGTTAATTGCACTGATTTCACGCGGGATGTACAATACTTTTATTTTAAAGTGTATGCATTAATGCATAAAATAAAATAATAAAAATTAAATAAAGCTACAGGATGCTAACCCCTCATTGAACTTCTAATGCAGCTATCTTGCGAAATTAATTGAACAAATGCTGATCAGAGATCTTCTATAGAACAGGAACACTGTGCTGTTTTAAGGACCACTAGCAAAAATGCTAATAATAATAATAATAATAATAAATTGTATTTGGTATAGCGCTTTTCTGAGCACTCAAAGACGCTTTACAGGACTACAAAAAAAAATAAATAAAACAGTTTAAAGTAATAATATAAAATACAGGAAATATAAAAGCAGTACATGTACAGTAATGAAGAAAATAACACTGTGGTGCGTTTAAGGACCGATAGCAAAAATGTGAATCAAAGATCCTCTATAAGCACCTACAACAAAACTAATAACTACATTTCCACTATATGACAGTAACATGTTGCTCTTTTTAAAGTTCTACAGCAAAACTATTGATCAAAGATCATTTGTGTGACAGTAACACTGCGTTTTAAAATCGTGTTTTTATCACCTTCGTCTTTTAGTAAAGGTTAAACCGTTTTTATCTTTTAACCTTTTTGAACAAGTCGTGCATGCTTTTATTTCAAGTCGCCTGGACTACTGCAATGCACTTTATGCTGGCATTAGCCAAAAAGCTCTCTCCCGGTTGCAGTTAGTCCAGAACGCGGCAGCACGACTTTTAACAGGGGCCAGGAAACGCCAGCATATAACCCCAATTCTTCAGAGTTTGCACTGGCTCCCTGTTCATTTTAGAATTGATTTTAAAACATTGCTGTTTGTTTTTAAATCTTTACATGGACTGGCACCTGAATATATCTCGGACCTCATCCAAATTTACATCCCTGCGCGCGCTCTGAGGTCCGAAAGCCAGCTCCAGCTCGTGGTGCCCAAGACCAGACTTAAGACCAGGGGAGACAGGGCCTTCTCTGTGGTCGGCCCTAAGCTCTGGAACACTCTGCCGCTCCATTTTCAAACTGCTTCCACAGTGGAGTGTTTTAAGTCTCGTCTTAAGACCCACTTTTATTCTTTGGCTTTTAACACTACGTGAGTTGTGTGGTCCTCTGTCCTCTGTTGTCGTCTGTGTTTTTTATACACTTTTATTTTTATTTTACTGTTTTAATTGATTTTACCCTTTAAAATAGTTTTCAATCATATTTGTTTTTATATTGTTTTTATTGGTTTTATTTTTATTCATTTTTTGTTTTATTCAATCATTGGTGGAGCATTATATTGTTTTTTACATGGCTGTGCAGCACTTTGGAAACGTTATTGTTGTTTAAATGTGCTATATAAATAAAGTGGATTGGATTGATTGGATTAAGGACATATGGCAAAAAATCTAATCAAAGATCCTCTATATGACATAATACTTTGCTGTTTTTAATGACCTACAACAAAACTCATAAGTAAATATCCTCTATATGACAGTAACATGTTGCTCTTTTTAAAGTTCTACAGCAAAACTGTTGATCAAAGATCATTTGTGTGACAGTAACATTGTGTTGTTTTAAGAACCTATAGCAAAAATGCTAATCAAAGATCCTCTATGTGACATAATACTTTGCTGTTTTTAATGACCTACAACAAAACTCATAAGTAAATATCCTCTATATGACAGTAACACGTTGCTCTTTTTAAAGTTCTACACCAAAACTGTTGATCAAAGATTATTTGTATGACAGTAACACTGTGTTGTTTTAAGTTCCAATGGCAAAATTGGTCATCAAATATCCTCTATGACATAATACTTTGCTGTATTTAATGACCTAAAACAAAACTCAAAAGTAAATATTGTCTATATATGACAGTAACATGTTGATCTTTTTAAATTTCTACAGCAAAACTGTTGATCAAAGATCTTTTGTATGACAGTAACACTGTGGTGTGTTTAAGGACTTATGGCAAAAATCCTAATCAAAGATCCTTTATATGACATAATACTTTGCTGTTTTTAATGACCTACAACAAAACTCATAAGTAAATATCCTCTATATGACAGTAACATGTTGCTCTTTTTAAAGTTCTACAGCAAAACTATTGATCAAAGATCATTTGTATGACAGTAACACTGCTGTTTTAAGGACATTAGCCAAAATGCTGATCAAAGATCCTTTATATAACATAATACTTTGCTGTTTTTAATGACCTCCAACAAAACTCATAAGTAAATATCCTCTATATGACGGTAACATGTTGCTCTTTTTAAAGTTCTACAGCAAAACTGTTGATCAAAGATAATTTGTGTGACAGAAACATTGTATTGTTTTAAGAACCTATGGCAAGAATGCTGATCAAAGATCCTCTATATGAAATGATACTTTGCTGTTTTTAATGATCTAAAACAGAACTCGTAGGTAAATATCCTCTATTTGACAGTAACATGTTGCTGTTTTAAGGTTCTATAGCAAAACTGTTGATCAAAGATCATTTGTATGACAGTAACACTGCTGTTTTAAGGACCTATGGCAAAAATGCTAATCAAAGATCCTCTATATGACATAATACTTTGCTGTTTTTAATTATCTACAAAAAAACTCATAGGAAAATTATAATATCCTCTTTATGACAGTAACATGTTGCTCTTTTTAAAGTTCTACAGCAAAACTGTTGATCAAAGATCATTTGTATGACAGTAAAATTGTGTTGTTTTAAGAACCTATGGCAAAAATACTAATCAAAGATCCTCTATGTGACATAGTACTTTGCTATTTTTAATGACCTACAACAAAACTCATAAGTAAATATCCTCTATATGACAGTAACATGTTGCTCTTTTTAAATTTCCACACCAAAACTGTTGATCAAAGATCATTTGTGTGACAATAACATTGTGTTGTTTTAAGAACCTATGGCAAAAATGCCAATTAAAGATCCTCTATATGACATAATACTTTGCTGTTTTTAATGATTTACAACAAAACTCGTAGGTAAATATCCTCTATATGACAGTAACATGTTGCTCTTTTTAAAGTTCTACAGCAAAACTGTTGATCAAAGATCATTTGTATGACAGTAACACTGCTGTTTTAAGGACCTATGGCAAAAATGCTAATCAAAGATCCTCTATATGACATAACACTTTGCTGGTTTTTAAGGGCATTTAGCAAAATGCTAGTCAGAGATCTTTCATATGACAGAAACTCTGTTATTGTGTAGTAAAATGTTACCAAAAGATCCTCTATATAACAATGAAACTGTTTTAAAGGACCTACCGCCAAATGCTTATCAAAGATGTTCTATATGACAACAACTCTGCTGTTTTTCCAGTACCTACAGCAAAAAAAGCTAATCAAAGATCCTCAATACGCCAGTTACACTTTTTTGTTTTTATAGACCTACAGCAACAAATACAATCAAAGATCCTCTATAGGACAGGAATACTGTGGTGTTTGCAAGGATCAAAGATCCTCTACGGTGCAAACTAGAGGTCGGTCAACATGTCAATCATCACACAACAAGGCGGGCGGGGCTTGTTCTCATCACCTGACCTCCATGACGAGCATCAGGGCCCCGTGTGGCACGTGCCGCTGGAGGGGGAGGAGCCTTCTCACCCGATAATCTCTTTTCCAACGTTCTTTGGTTTCAGACTTTCACCTCCGCCCCGCCCCCCTCGCACGTGCACGCCTCTATCTGGAGCGTGTAGTGTGTGTGTGTGTGTGTGTGTGTGCTTGCGAGACGCTTTTTCATGTGTCGGGGAGGTGAAATAAATTAGAGAGAAAAAATGGAATCAATCTTGCAAGAGCGACAGCGTTGGGCTTTGATGTAAAAATGAAGGCACATTAGCGTTTTTCACGCTGGGCCGGAGGAAATATTACGGGAGTAAAACAAACAAGCCGAGAGAACCACGGCGTGTTTGTTTTACTCCTGACTTCTTGACGTTATTAAATGACTTCTGGAGGTTATTAAACGAGTGGCAAACGCTGCAGCACTTACAGGGGCTTTCCAAACCTTTGAAACCGCTTATCTTCTCCGCTGCACAGCCCGCACAATGCCAGAAGATGTCAGTTGAGTATGTGGAGACATGTAGCCAGGTCGACTAACTTCTAACAACTAATAACCACAAGTATTTGCGTGAAGTAAAACCGACAATGAAATTGTAGTAATAAAAAAACTACACAGGATAGTAAATACTGTTTGTCACTTAGTTGATACTTCTACTTAACTCCAGAAAAAGGATACTTCTACTATGCTTCTACAGCAGGAGTCACCAACTTTTTTGAAACCAAGAGCTACTTCTTGGGTACTGATTAATGCGAAGGGCTACCAGTTTGATACACACTTAAGTAAATTGCCAGAAATAGCCAATTTGCTCAATTTACCTTTAATAAATAAATCTATATACTATAAATATATAAAAAAATGGGTGTTTCTGTCTGTCGTTCCGTCATACATTTTTTTTTCCTTATATGAAAAAAACACTTATTGAACGGTTTAAAAGAGGAGAAAACACGAAAAAAATGAAAATTAAATTTTGAAAAATAGTTTATCTTTAATTTTGACTCTTTAAAATTCAAAATCCAACCGAAAAACACAAGAGAAAAACTAGCTAATTCGAATCTTTTTGAAAAAAATTAAAAAAGAATTTATGGAACATCATTAGTAATTTTTCCTGATTAAGATTAATTTTAGAATTTTGATGACATGTTTTAAATAGGTTAAAATCCAATCTGTACTTTGTTAGAATATATAACAAATTGGACCAAGCTAGATTTCTCACAAAGAAAAAAAACCTTATATCTTCTAGATTTTCCAGAACAAAAATGTTAAAAGAAATTCAAGAGACTTTGAAATAAGATTTAAATTTGATTCTAAAGATTTTCTAGATTTTCCAGAATGTTTTTATTTTATTTTAATCGCAATTCAAGGAAATACTGTAATCTGTTTCAGACATTCCAAAATAATAAAGAAATGTATTTTTTTCCAGAAAATAATTATTTTACATTCAGAAAACAAAGTGAAATACACAACTATAAAATGGTTTCAATCATATCTTGAACTGCGACAACAGTGAGTTTAAATAAATGGTTTAAAAATCAAACGTAATAAATTGTTATTTAGGTGTGCAACAAGGATCTATTTTGGGCCCGAATATAAAGTAAGAAGAAAGAAGAGAAAAACTAGCTAATTCGAATCTTTTTGAAAAAATTAATAAAACAATTTATGGAACTTCATTAGAATTTTTTTCCTGATTAAGATTAATTTTAGAATTTTGATGACATGTTTTAAATAGGTTAAAATCCAATCTGCACTTTGTTAGAATATATAACAAATTGGACCAAGCTATATTTCTAACAAAGACAAATCATTATTTCTTCTAGATTTTCCAGAACAAAAATTTTAAAAGAAATTGAAAAGTCTTTGAAATAAGATTTAAATTTGATTCTAAAGATTTTCTAGATTTGCCAGAATGTTTTTTTTCTATTTTAATCATAATACGTTTGAAGAAATATTTCACAAACATTCTTCATCAAAAAAACCGAAGCTATAATGAATAATTAAATAAACATTTATTTATTATTCTTTACAATAAAAAAAATAAATTTACTAGAACATTGATTTAAATTGTCAGGAAAGAAGAGGAAGGAGTTTAAAGGGTAAAAAGGTATATGTGTTTAAAAATACTAAAATCATTTTTAAGGTTGTATTTTTTCTTTGAAATTGTCTTTCTGAAAGTTATAAGAAGCAAAGTAAAAAAATAAATGAATCTTTTAAGCAAGTGAAGACCAAGTCTTTAAAATATTTTCCTGGATTTTCAAGTTCTGTTTAAGTTTTGTCTCTCTTATAATTAAAAATGTCGAGCAAAGCGAGACCAGCTTGCTAGTAAATAAATAAAATTTAAAAAGTAGAGGCAGCTCACTGGTCCATTCTATGTGTCATACTTGATCATTTCGCGATATTGCCATATTTTTGCTGAAAATAATTTAGTAGAGAACATCGACGATAAAGTTTGCAACTTTTGATTGATTGATTGAATAAAAAAGCCTTGCCTGGACCGGAAGTAGCAGACGATGTGCGCGTGACGTCACGGGTTGTGGAGCTCTTTACATCTGAACATTGTTTACAATCATGGCCACCAGCAGCGAGAGTGATTCAGACCGAGAAAGCGACGATTTCCCCATTAATTTGAGCGAGGATGAAAGATTTGCGGATGAGGAAAGTGAGAGTGAAGGACTAGAAAGAAAAAAAAAAGAAAAAAAAGACGAGGGCGGTGGGAGCGAATCAAATGTTATTAGACACATTTACTAGTGTAGCCGAGTGTCCTGAGTTCGCCTATACAGTGTGCTTATATAATAAAATAATAAACGGGAGACATTACAGCAGGTCCGGTAGTCACCGCTTCTTTAATGTGAACTCCTTTACACCTCTCTCTCCACAACCTCACACCCTATGTCACAGCCCCACGGCAACTCTGAAAGGACAAAATTCCTCCTCTTCCTCCTCCTCACACTCTCTGTTAACTTGGGACACCCTGAACTGTTTGTTACACTCGGATAATTCTGGAAAATCCCTTATCTGCTTTATTGTGTTACTAGTGTTTTAGTGAGATTATATGGTTGTATCCGGAAAGTCGGAGGAGTGTGGCCACGGTTGTGGTGACCACCAGTGTCTCCGTGGGAAGCCACGTTTCTCGACGAGGCAAGGCAGCCGGGCTGAGTTTTTTTTTTTTTTCCCCCTCCTCCAAGGTGTAAGCATCCAACGGTCGGTGGCGGCCGTTGGGAGGAGGCAAGAGAGTCCGCAGATGTAGGAAGAACGACGCAAACTCTCCGCTCATGTCTACGGTAAGAGCCGACTTATTGCCACCGTTTAAAAGAAACCTGCTGGTTGACTTGTGGTAGAGAACCATATTCGCTTGACCGCTCTGTTCCATAATAAAGCTTCACCGTCAGCTTTCGGGAATGTAAACAAGGAAACACCGGCTGTGTTTTTGTTGCTAAAGGCAGCCGCGATACACCGCTTCCCACCTACGTCTTTCTTCTTTGACGTCTCCATTATTCATTGAACAAATTGCAAAAGATTCAGCAACACAGATGTCCAGAATACCGTGGAATTATGCGATTAAAGCAGACCACTTATAGCTGGGATTGGTACTGGATTAAAATGTCCGCTACAATCCGTGACGTCACGCGCACGCGTCATCATACCGCGACGTTTTCAGCAGGATATTTCGCGCAAAATTTAAAATTGCAATTTAGTAAACTAAAAAGGCCGTATTGGCATGTGTTGCAATGTTAATATTTCATCATTGGTATATAAACTATCAGACTGCGTGGTCGATAGTATTGGGTTTCAGTAGGCCTTAAACTTTAAACTTAACAAATGTCATAACGCACACAAGATGGTCGATGTGTGCCAAGGTCAAACGGGGACATGAGGTTTCATTGTGCACAAAGTGGCGTGCGTCGCAGCGGCAAAACACGACCAGTCATTCCAGGAATGTTTCACTACGCGCCGTTGTGCTATTCTGAGTGCACTGAATGCTTTATTATGGAGTAAACACGCTGGGGGAGGGGCCTAATAGAGACAGCCGGACATGATTTGCTGCTAACGGGCCTCCAGAGTGATGAAGTGCACAACGTTTGTTTTTCAGTGGCCTCAACACACAATTGCTGCATTTCTCTGAGAGACCAACACGGCCGTGCGCCATCATTCAACCCCCTACACTTATGTGGTCATGTGATCACCACGTATACAGAGGCAGCTTGCATCCCTCATCATTTGGAGTGCATGAGAAAGTTGCTCACTTAGGGTGAGCGGTTTAGGGGACGTTGTCATCCAATTTGCATAATTGTCAATGACACATAATAATAACAATAACAATTAAAGCTGCAAGCAGCGATGGACGGGACTGACTTTGGCTGCTGCCCCCGCGACCTAAGCCCGGACAAGCGTTAGCTAGCCGGCAGACATCTTAACAAATATTTCACAATAATTGATAATACAATAGAGATATATGCTTCTTTAGCAGCATGAGCGCAGCGGTTCTTTGAAGACTCGTAAAATCAAAACCGGAGCAGTTATTAAAATTATTTTAATAACTTTTAACCAGAAGGGTTCAATCTCTCTCCTGTGTGAGTTTGAAGCCGATACAACAAACGCGCTCAGAGGAGATCATTTTTGAAAAAAGGTGACTGGTTTTTACAAAACTTTTGTTTTGAAGGGGTAATTGCCAACTTCCTGTTGATTTTTGCGGAAGGATGTTAATTATTAAAAAGTAGGTCTAAGTGAGACCTACATAGAGGTTATTGTTTCATCTCTCTCCAACATTCCTACCGGAAGTTACAAGCAGTTTTGTCTGTGTTTTCTTCCTCAGAGCAGTTTTGTCTGTGTTTTATTCCTAGGGGGCGCTACAGCGCAATTTTAATTTTTTATTATTATTTTTTTTTTTGATCGCAATTTTCGCCAGTCCTGAACTGTGTGTCCAGTTTGGTGAGTTCTGAAGCATTTTAAGGGGGTCAAATTACATTTCAAAGAGGCAAAAATGACATTTTTTTAGGAAAATTTTGTTTTGAAGGGGTTTTTGCCAACTTCCTGTTGATTTCTACTGAAGGAAGTCAGTGTTTGAAATCTAGGTCCAAGTCAGACCTACATAGAGGTTTTTGTTTCATGTCTCTCCAACATTCCTACCGGAAATTACAAGCAGTTTTGTCCGTGTTTTCTTCCTAGGAGCAGTTTTGTCTGTGTTTTATTCCTAGGGGGCGCTAGAGTGCAATTTTAAGTATTTTTTTTTTTTTTTTTTTTTATTAGATCGCAATTTTCGTCAGTCCTGATTTGTGTCCAGTTTAGTGAGTTTTGAAGCATTTTAAGGGCGTCAAATTACATTTCAAAGAGGTAAAAATGACATTTTTTTAGGAAAATTTTGTTTTGAAGGGGTTTTTGCCAACTTCCTGTTGATTTCTACTGAAGGAAGTCAGTGTATGAAATCTAGGTCCAAGTCAAACCTACATAGAGGTTTTTGTTTCATGTCTCTCCAACATTCCTACCGGAAGATACAAGCAGTTTTGTCTGTGTTTTCTTCCTAGGAGCAGTTTTGTCTGTGTTTTATTCCTATGGGGCGCTAGAGTGCAATTTTAAGTTTTGGGCTTTGTTTTTGTTTTTTTTATTAGATCGCAATTTTCGCCAGTCCTGAAGTGTGTGTCCAGTTTGGTGAGTTTTGAAGCATTTTAAGGGGGTCAAATTACATTTCAAAGAGGCAAAAATTACATTTTTTTAGGAAAATTTTGTTTTGAAGGGGTTTTTGACAACTTCCTGTTGATTTCTAATGAAGGAAGTCAATGTATGAAATCTAGGTCCAAGTCAGATCTACATAGAGGTTTTTGTTTCATGTCTCTACGACTTTCCAAACAGAAGTTACAAGCAGTTTTGTCTGTGTTTTCTTCCTAGGAGCAGTTTTGTCTGTGTTTTATTCCTAGGGGGCGCTAGAGCGCAATTTTAAGTTTTGGGGTTTGTTTGTTTTTTATTAAATTGCAATTTTCGCCAGTCCTGAAGTGTGTGTCCAGTTTAGTGAGTTTTGAAGCATTTTAAGGGGCTCAAATTACATTTCAAAGAGGCAAAAATGAAATTTTTTTAGGAAAATTTTGTTTTGAAGAGGTTTTTGCCAACTTCCTGTTGATTTCTACTGAAGGAAGTCAGTGTGTGAAATCTAGGTCCAAGTCAGACCTACATAGAGGTTTTTGTTTCATGTCTCTCCAACATTCGTACCAGAAGTTACAAGCAGTTTTTTCTGTGTTTTCTTCCTAGGAGCAGTTTTGTCTGTGTTTTATTCCTAGGGGGCGCTAGAGTGCAATGTAAAGTTTTTTTTTTATTAGATCGCAATTTTCGCCAGTCCTGATGTGTGTGTCCAGTTTAGTGAGATTTGAAGCATTTTAAGGGGCTCAAATTACATTTCAAAGAGGCAGAAATGACATTTTTTTAGGAAAATTTAGTTTTGAAGGGGTTTTTGCCAACTTCCTGTTGATTTTTACTGAAGGAAGTCAGTGTATGAAATCTAGGTCCAAGTCAGACCTACATAGAGGTTTTTGTTTCATGTCTCTCCAACATTCCTACCGGAAGTTACAAGCAGTTTTGTCTGTGTTTTCTTCCTAGGAGCAGTTTTGTCTGTGTTTTATTCCTATGGGGCGCTAGAGTGCAATTTTAAGTCTTGGGTTTTTTTTTTTTTTTTTTTTTTTTTTTTTTTTATTAGATCGCAATTTTCGCCAGTCCTGATATGTGTGTCCAGTTTGGTGAGTTTTGAAGCATTTTAAGGGGCTCAAATTACATTTCAAAGAGGCAAAAATTACATTTTTTTAGGAAAAAATTTTTTGGAAGGGGTTTTTGACAACTTCCTGTTGATTTCTACTGAAGGAAGTCAATGTATGAAATCTAGGTCCAAGTCAGACCTACATAGAGGTTTTTGTTTCATGTCTCTACGACTTTCCAAACGGAAGTTACAAGCAGTTTTGTCTGTGTTTTCTTCCTTGGAGCAGTTTTGTCTGTGTTTTATTCCTAGGGGGCGCTAGAGCGCAATTTTAAGTTTTGGGGTTTGTTTGTTTTTTATTAAATTGCAATTTTCGCCAGTCCTGAACTGTGTGTCCAGTTTAGTGAGTTTTGAAGCATTTTAAGGGGGTCAAATTACATTTCAAAGAGGCAAAAATTACATTTTTTTAGGAACATTTTGTTTTGAAGGGGTTTTTTGCCAACTTCCTGTTGATTTCTACTGAAGGAAGTCAGTGTATGAAATCTAGGTCCAAGTCAGACCTACATAGAGGTTTTTGTTTCATGTCTCTACGACTTTCCAAACGGAAGTTACAAGCAGTTTTATCTGTGTTTTCTTCCTAGGAGCAATTTTGTCTGTGTTTTATTCCTAGGGAGCGTTAGAGCGCAATTTTAAGTTTTGGGGTTTGTTTGTTTTTTATTAAATTGCAATTTTCGCCAGTCCTGAAGTGTGTGTCCAGTTTAGTGAGTTTTGAAGCATTTTAAGGGGGTGAAATTACATTTCAAAGAGGCAAAAATGAAATTTTTTTAGGAAAATTTTGTTGTGAAGGGGTTTTTTCCAACTTCCTGTTGATTTTCTACTGAAGGAAGTCAGTGTGTGAAATCTAGGTCCAAGTCAGACCTACATAGAGGTTTTTGTTTCATGTCTTTCCAACATTCCTACCGGAAGTTACAAGTAGTTTTGTCTGTGTTTTATTCCTAGGGGGCGTTAAAGCGCAATTTTAAGTTTTGGGGTTTGTGTGTTTTTTATTAAATTGCAATTTTCGCCAGTCCTGAACTGTGTGTCCAGTTTAGTGAGTTTTGAAGCATTTTAAGGGGGTCAAATTACATTTCAAAGAGGCAAAAATTACATTTTTTTAGGAACATTTTGTTTTGAAGGGGTTTTTTGCCAACTTCCTGTTGATTTCTACTGAAGGAAGTCAGTGTATGAAATCTAGGTCCAAGTCAGACCTACATAGAGGTTTTTGTTTCATGTCTCTACGACTTTCCAAACGGAAGTTACAAGCAGTTTTGTCTGTGTTTTCTTCCTTGGAGCAGTTTTGTCTGTGTTTTATTCCTAGGGGGCGCTAGAGCGCAATTTTAAGTTTTGGGGTTTGTTTGTTTTTTATTAAATTGCAATTTTCGCCAGTCCTGAAGTGTGTGTCCAGTTTAGTGAGTTTTGAAGCATTTTACGGGGGTCAAATTACATTTCAAAGAGGCAAAAATGAAATTTTTGGGGGAAAATTTTGTTGTGAAGGGGTTTTTTCCAACTTCCTGTTGATTTTCTACTGAAGGAAGTCAGTGTGTGAAATCTAAGTCCAAGTCAGACCTACATAGAGGTTTTTGTTTCATGTCTTTCCAACATTCCTACCGGAAGTTACAAGCAGTTTTGTCTGTGTTTTCTTCCTAGGAGCAGTTTTGTCTGTGTTTTATTCCTAGGGGGCGTTAAAGCGCAATTTTAAGTTTTGGGGTTTGTTTGTTTTTTATTAAATTGCAATTTTCGCCAGTCCTGAACTGTGTGTCCAGTTCAGTGAGTTTTGAAGCATTTTAAGGGGGTCAAATTACATTTCAAAGAGGCAAAAATGAAATTTTTTTAGGAAAATTTTGTTGTGAAGGGTTTTTTTTCCAACTTCCTGTTGATTTTCTACTGAAGGAAGTCAGTGTGTGAAATCTAGGTCCAAGTCAGACCTACATAGAGGTTTTTGTTTCATGTCTTTCCAACATTCCTACCGGAAGTTACAAGCAGTTTTGTCTGTGTTTTATTCCTAGGGGGCGTTAAAGCGCAATTTTAAGTTTTGGGGTTTGTTTGTTTTTTATTAAATTGCAATTTTCGCCAGTCCTGAACTGTGTGTCCAGTTTAGTGAGTTTTGAAGCATTTTAAGGGGGTCAAATTACATTTCAAAGAGGCAAAAATTACATTTTTTTAGGAAAATTTTGTTTTGAAGGGGTTTTTGCCAACTTCCTGTTGATTTCTACTGAAGGAAGTCAGTGTATGAAATCTAGGTCCAAGTCAGACCTACATAGAGGTTTTTGTTTCATGTCTCTACGACTTTCCAAACGGAAGTTACAAGCAGTTTTGTCTGTGTTTTCTTCCTAGGAGCAGTTTTGTCTGTGTTTTATTCCTAGGGGGCGCTAGAGCGCAATTTTAAGTTTTGGGGTTTGTTTGTTTTTTATTAAATTGCAATTTTCGCCAGTCCTGAAGTGTGTGTCCAGTTTAGTGAGTTTTGAAGCATTTTAAGGGGCTCAAATTACATTTCAAAGAGGCAAAAATGAAATTTTTTTAGGAAAATTTTGTTTTGAAGAGGTTTTTGCCAACTTCCTGTTGATTTCTACTGAAGGAAGTCAGTGTGTGAAATCTAGGTCCAAGTCAGACCTACATAGAGGTTTTCGTTTCATGTCTCTCCAACATTCGTACCAGAAGTTACAAGCAGTTTTTTCTGTGTTTTCTTCCTAGGAGCAGTTTTGTCTGTGTTTTATTCCTATGGGGCGCTAGAGTGCAATTTTAAGTCTTGTTTTTTTTTTTTTTTGTTTGTTTTTTTTTTTTATTAGATCGCAATTTTCGCCAGTCCTGATATGTGTGTCCAGTTTGGTGAGTTTTGAAGCATTTTAAGGGGCTCAAATTACATTTCAAAGAGGCAAAAATTACATTTTTTTAGGAATTTTTTTTTTTTAAGGGGTTTTTGACAACTTCCTGTTGATTTCTACTGAAGGAAGTCAATGTAGGAAATCTAGGTCCAAGTCAGACCTACATAGAGGTTTTTGTTTCATGTCTCTACGACTTTCCAAACGGAAGTTACAAGCAGTTTTGTCTGTGTTTTCTTCCTTGGAGCAGTTTTGTCTGTGTTTTATTCCTAGGGGGCGCTAGAGCGCAATTTTAAGTTTTGGGGTTTGTTTGTTTTTTATTAAATTGCAATTTTCGCCAGTCCTGAAGTGTGTGTCCAGTTTAGTGAGTTTTGAAGCATTTTACGGGGCTCAAATTACATTTCAAAGAGGCAAAAATGAAATTTTTTTAGGAAAATTTTGTTGTGAAGGGGTTTTTTCCAACTTCCTGTTGATTTTCTACTGAAGGAAGTCAGTGTGTGAAATCTAGGTCCAAGTCAGACCTACATAGAGGTTTTTGTTTCATGTCTTTCCAACATTCCTACCGGAAGTTACAAGCAGTTTTGTCTGTGTTTTCTTCCTTGGAGCAGTTTTGTCTGTGTTTTATTCCTATGGGGCGCTAGAGCGCAATTTTAAGTTTTGGGGTTTGTTTGTTTTTTATTAAATTGCAATTTTCGCCAGTCCTGAACTGTGTGTCCAGTTCAGTGAGTTTTGAAGCATTTTAAGGGGGTCAAATTACATTTCAAAGAGGCAAAATTACATTTTTTTAGGAGCATTTTGTTTTAAAGGGGGTTTTTGCCAACTTCCTGTTGATTTTTACTGAAGGAAGTCAGTGTATGAAATCTAGGTCCAAGTCAGACCTACATAGAGGTTTTTGTTTCATGTCTCTACGACTTTCCAAACGGAAGTTACAAGCAGTTTTATCTGTGTTTTCTTCCTAGGAGCAATTTTGTCTGTGTTTTATTCCTAGGGAGCGTTAGAGCGCAATTTTAAGTTTTGGGGTTTGTTTGTTTTTTATTAAATTGCAATTTTCGCCAGTCCTGAAGTGTGTGTCCAGTTTAGTGAGTTTTGAAGCATTTTAAGGGGGTGAAATTACATTTCAAAGAGGCAAAAATGAAATTTTTTTAGGAAAATTTTGTTGTGAAGGGGTTTTTTCCAACTTCCTGTTGATTTTCTACTGAAGGAAGTCAGTGTGTGAAATCTAGGTCCAAGTCAGACCTACATAGAGGTTTTTGTTTCATGTCTTTCCAACATTCCTACCGGAAGTTACAAGCAGTTTTGTCTGTGTTTTATTCCTAGGAGCAGTTTTGTCTGGGTTTTATTCCCAGGGGGCGTTAAAGCGCAATTTTAAGTTTTGGGGTTTGTTTGTTTTTTATTAAATTGCAATTTTCGCCCGTCCTGAACTGTGTGTCCAGTTTGGTGAGTTTTGAAGCATTTTAAGGGGGTCAAATTACATTTCAAAGAGGCAAAAATGACATTTTTTTTAGGAACATTTTGTTTTGAAGGGGTTTTTGCCAACTTCCTGTTGATTTCTACTGAAGGAAGTCAGTGTATGAAATCTAGGTCCAAGTCAGATCTACATAGAGGTTTTTGTTTCATGTCTCTACGACTTTCCAAACGGAAGTTACAAGCAGTTTTGTATGTTTTTTCCTAGGGGGCGCTAGAGCGCAATTTTGATTTTTTTTTTTAATTAGACGGCAAGGTTTGCCGTACCGATGTGTGTAAAATTTGGTGAGTTTTGAAGCATGTTAAGGGGGTCAAATTACAGCGAGAAGAGTCGGAATAATAATAAGAAAGAAAGAAAAATAAAACCTTAGAAATACAATAGGGTCCTCTGTACCAAAGGGACATTCGGCCCCTAATAATTACCTCTACAGTGCTAACATGTTTGGTCTGCTACTGCCGCGAAGTGTGAGTCCACATGGTGGGCGTGTCCTCCTCCAACACAGGATTCCTTATTAATGACACCAACAGCAGCTGCCACCAGCACCAAAAAGCCATGCTCCGCCCCTTCACCGCCACACCCGTGTGCATCACCCTCACCCTCGCAGCCGGCGTGGCGTGGTGGCACGGTCCGTCACCAGCGGGGGAGGCGCCAGGGCGGCCACACTGCGGCTTTGTCGAGGCCATCAATAGGCCAGTCAGCCTGATATTATAAATGGAGAGGGGGCGGGTCAAAGAGCAGTATTGAAATGGAGCCTAAAGGCAGGATGTTTGCCTCAGTGATGGCCCTTCCGGGGCCACTAAGCAGCCCATTGTAGTGTATGGAGGAAGTTCCATCCATCCATCCATCCATTTTCTACCGCTTGTCCCTTTCGGGTTTGCTGGGGCTGATTGAGCCTATCTCAGCTGAAGTTGTACAATTATACTTTATTGCTACATAAGAAGGGCACAACACATTAGAAATGTTTATTTACATACTTTAATCGTTTTCAAACTGTGTCGGTTGCACGGCAGTAAAACGGATGATCAAACAAAACAGAAGTCATCGTCATGGACGCTCGCTAAACAGGCTCATTAATTCCATGGTGACGTTTTGGTGCATTTACCAAACTGAAACAATACAAAATAATTCCATTGTAAGTTAATGACGCTAACTTAGACATTTGTAAATACGTTAGCATATTCGCTAATGCTAACAATGCCAGCTTGATGACATTACGACAGCACGTACAAATATACATCACGCATGGGATGGTTTAGTAAGTACAAATTGTTTTAGTTATATTGTAAAACCTACAATTGTTCCTTGGAGTGATGAATAAAGAAACACTATGGATGAATTTACTTCCTGTTCGAGGCAGGAAACAGGAAGAACCATTTTTAATCCAAATCGTCCAAAAGATGGTGCGATAGCACAAACAATAACACAACTTTTCAGTTTCTCTGTCGGTGTTGAGAACTATTTGTTGACCTACTCAGTGGCTTAGTGGTTAGAGTGTCCGCCCTGAGATGGGTAGGTTGTGAGTTCAAACCCTGGCCGAGTCATACCAAAGACTATAAAAATGGGAGCCATTATCTCCCTGCTCGGCACTCATCATCAAGGGTTCGAATTGGGGGTTAAATCAGCAAAAATTATTCCCGGCCGCGGCCACTGCTGCTGCTCACAGCTCCCCTCACATCCCAGGGGGTGAACAATGGGATGGGTCAAATGCAGGGTGTGTTTGACTATCATTGGTACTTTAACTTTAACAAAACATTGTGGTTGTCTGTGAAGAAAAATCCATAAATTCGCCGCACCTTTTTATAAGCCGCATCATTCAAAGCGTAGGAAAAAAAGTATTTTGGCTGCTGAAAAATGTTGCAAAAAGACCTCCAAAAGTTGTGTGGTGGTGTTGTGTTACTGCTGACTTCAAATGAAATACACAAAAAGCTATATTTTAGGAGGCACGCAAAGGATGTCAACCAGAGTTGTCCGGCCAGAGCGGCGGGGATTAAAGATGATGATGTGTGCCCCCGCCTCCCGCCAGCTGTCCGTCCCGCCCAGACAGCGGACCAGCCTGGTGCCATGGGCCCGACATTGTGCCAAGTGATCCGTGGGTGTGGCGGAGTCAAAAGCAAATGTCCTTTTAAGACGTATTAGGGCCATTAGAGTACCAAGAGGGACACATTGTGGCGCGAGAGCACAGCTGGCCTCACATGAAGACCACCACAGACCACCACAGTCCAGCAGCCGGACATGAAGACCGCCACAGTCAAACCGCCAAGGGCTACAAAAACAACTTAGTCCTCAACATGAGAAAACGTGAATGAACCACGCTGCTCTCTATCGACGGCGAACAACTCCATGGAGTTTGGCGCGACGACCCGACATTCCTCTCCCGGGGACCGACTCGCAGTCTGCCAGATCTGGCAGACATGGAACTGATGAGGTCAAAATGAAACTATTCCACTCATCTCAACTTTCTAGTAGAGAACCACATTCTGTGTCAACCGATCTGCATACTTCATGTGCAGTGACCGACACACCGGGTGAGATCATCGGTTTTTAACGATTTTGGCCCTCAGGACGCACCTTTTTCCACTCCAGAGGGGACCGCGGCCCATTAACACTGATTTAGTCATTATTTGTAACCCACTTAAAGTTAAACAGGATGAACCATGTCAGACGATACTAGAGCATGTGTTCATCACAGAGATCATTATCACGGCTTAAGTCGGGCTGGTTTTAAGAAATGAACACTCACCAAATATCCCGCAAAAGAAGGCAAAAACTGGTGAAAAATAAATGTGCGTACAATCACACAGTGCTAAAATAGTTACATGTACTACATTGATAATAAATAGTAGTGTATATGATTCTTAAATACACAGTCAATAACATTTCAGTGCAGATGAAAATACACTTTAGTCATACTTTTTGCGCTTAAGAAACTTCTGTATGACTTTGGTTTCAGATTTTTTCTGTTCCTTTGAGATTGTCATTACTGCCACAAGTGGCAGGAAAGTGTATTACAACGAACTGCAGCCGGGAAACATATCTTTGGCAGCCCTCCAGGGGGCGCTGGTGGCCCTATGGTTAAGAAGCACTGCTGTCGATACCTTTAGAGGGTTTTTGTTTTGCTTTTTAACTTAAACTTAGACAATCTAATCACTGTTAATACAGGTTGCTCTTGAAGATAACGCGATTAAGAAGTGAGTAGTTATTCAATTTCAATAAAAATGTTGATATCAAATACTTATTAGTCACATTTATTTGTTTTGATGAAACAAAATAAAACATTGGAGTCTTTCTCACCTTTTACATGCACTATCGTCCAAGAAAATCACCTCCGTTTTGTCTGAAAGTCCAGTTTGGAGAATTATTTATTCATGGATGTATAATCCTCCATATTGTCCGACACATTCATTCATTCAGCAAAGCATCAAAACATCGTTCTAGTATCGGACAAAAAAAACAACACAACCGCTGGCTTCTGCGCTGACAAAACATGGCAGCAACATGCACCTGCCAGCTCACAATCGCCCCACTGTGGTCAGTCCGAGTACTACAGAAGCCTCTTTTTCCCCCTCTACTTACATTCTTAATTCCACTTTCAAAACTTCAACAATAAGTTTCCTTAGTTCCCAAACGCTTATTGAGTGTTGTTAAAAGAAAAAGTGATGTAACACAGTGGTGAACATACCCTTTCCCAACTACTTTGGCACGTGTAGCAGCCATTAAATTGTAAGTTAATTATTATTTGTAAAAAAAAAAAATTTAGTTTATGAGTTTGAACATCAAATATGTTGTCTTTGAAGTGCATTCAATTGAATATGGGTTAAAAATGATTTGCAAATCATTGTATTCCGTTTATATTTACATCTAACACAATTTCCCAACTTATATGGAAACGGGGTTTGTTGTTAATGGAAAGTAGGTGGAGTCTTGCACCTTTACATGGGACAGTTCAAACGACATCGGTGTGTTTGTAATGTGTCAACTATTCCAAATATGTAACGAAGCATAGACCTTTGTCTAGTTGTAGTTAAGTGCAGTATGGTCTTCCTACAAGAGGTGTAACAGTACTTGTGCAGTCGGTATGTACCACACACGCCCACCTGTCGCCCCCCCGACACCACACACAACAACTCCAGCTGTTGACATTGCTCACCACCCCCTCCTCCTCACGCCGGCTGCAAGTGAGGCAGGTTAGTATTTTTAGCATTTAGTAAGTACACAAGGCGCCTCCAGTGCATGACTCCATAACCCCCCCCCCCCCTCCTTTTCCATGGCCCGCCCCTGAAGGGAAGCAGATGGGACAGTCCTTATTTAGATGAATGTTGCTCCAGAAGAGAGCAGGATGGGGATCTGCAGGTAGGTAAGTCCACAAGCACGCCATGTTGGCGCGCTGGGCCCTGCAGGCACGCACACAGCATACCACCTGCACAAATATATTCTGGGGGGATATTTTGGGAAAGTACACATCAAAAACTAGCTCTTTTTCTGAAAGAAACATGTATGTATGTATGTACTGTATGTATGTATAATATTGTGTGTATGTATGTATTATATGTACTGTATGTATGTATTATATGTATGTATGTATTATATGTATGTATGTATGTGTGTGTATGTACAGTATGTACTGTATGTATTATATTTATGTATGTATGTATGTATTATATACATGTATGTATGTATGTACTGTTTGTATTATATGTATGTACTGTATGTATTATATGTATGTATGTATGTATGTATGTGTGTGTATGTACAGTATGTATTGTATGTATGTATCATATTTATGTATGTATGTATGTATTATATATATGTATGTATGTACTGCTTGTATTATATGTATGTACTGTATGTATTATATGTATGTATGTATGTATGTGTGTGTATGTACAGTATGTACTGTATGTATGTATTATATTTATGTATGTATGTATGTATTATATTTATGTATGTATGTACTGTTAGTATTATATGTATGTACTGTATGTATTATATGTAAGTATTTATGTATGTGTGTGTATGTACAGTATGTACTGTATGTATGTATTATATTTATGTATGTATGTATGTATTATATTTATGTATTTATGTACTGTTTGTATTATATGTATGTACTGTATGTATGTATGTATGTATTATATGTATGTATGTACTGTATGTATGTATTATATATATGTATGTATGTATGTATGTACTGTAGGTATGTATTATATATATATGTATGTATGTACTGTATGTATGTACTGTATGTATTATATGTATGTGTGTATGTACAGTATGTACTGTATGTATTATATTTATGTATGTATGTATTTATTATATGTATGTATGTATTTTATGTATGTATTATATATATGTATGTATGTATGTACTGTATGTATGTATTATATGTATGTATGTAATATATGTACATATTATATGTATGTACTGTATGTACTATATGTATGTATGTATGTATGTACGTACTGCATGTACTATATGTATGCATGTATTATATGTATGTATGTGAGTGTGTATGTATGTACTGTATGTATGTATTATATTTATGAATGTATGTATGTACTGTATGTATTATAAGTATGTACTGTATATATTATATGTATGTATGTAATATATTTACGTATTATATGTATGCACCATATGTATGTATGTACTAGATGTATGTACAGTATATATGTATGTACGTATTATATGTAGATACAGTGTGTATGTATGTATGTAATTTATGTATGTATTATATCTATGTACTGTATGCATGTATGCATGTATTTATGTATAAGATGTATGTATTATATTTATGTACAGTATGTATGTATGTATGTATGCATGTATTATATGTATATACAGAATATTTATATATGTGTATGTATGTATGTTTGTGTGTATATATGTACTATATGAATGTAAATATATGTATGTTTGTACATATATGTATGTATGCATGCACATAGGCTTGTTAGTATGTATTATATGTGTATATGTATGTATGTGTGTATGTATATATGTATATGAGTGTTTTAGTATATACTCCATGTATGTATGTAATATATGTATGTATATAGGTGTGTACTATATGTTTGTGTGTGTGTGTATGTATGTATGTATGTATGTATGTGTGTATATATGTGTAAATGCTTGTTTTGTATGTGCGACATGTATGTGAGTATTTGGCTTGTTAGTATGTATGTATGTTACTAATGTATGAATGTATGTATATTCAATGCAGCTAATAAATAACTTTAAATAAAACCTCTGCCTTGCTTTTAATGAACACTTAGACTTACTACGCTAATGCATTTGAATGTTGGTCACTATAGTGGTACCGAGAGAACTATTTTTGTTCTGATGTGGTTCTTTGGTAACTACTCTAGTAGTTACTTGTCGTGTTTAGTCACGTCTGTGCAGGAGTAAGCATGGACCTCGTGGTCACAACTTCCTACACACTCTCCTCATGTGTGTACATATGACACACACACACACACACACACATGGTCGCCAGGCTTTATTGCGCAAACACACAGCCGTGTATGCTCTGGTGGTCCTGAACAAGGACACGGGCACGGTCTTCTGGTCTACCCGGACATCCGGAAGCATCCATCAATAAGGCATGACGCGTGCTGCTGACCACTAATTACAAGTCCGTGTGTGTATCTTTAATAATGAAAGGTTGCTGGTGCCAGTGGAAACACGGCCGGGCTTACACATGGCGTGTGCTTCGCTGCCGTGAGGAAACTTTCCTTCCAGCTCGTCAGCGAAGGGAACCCGTGTATAAACCAAAGACAAAAAGTGAGAAAATGGAAAGAGAAGCCGGCCAAAAAGCAGCGAGGGAGGGCGAGGGTCTGCTGGCATGACAGGAGAAGAAGAACCAGATGTCAGAAGTTGGCCACGCCCCCAACTAATTGTTCCCCAGATTGAGATCTCCTAAATTCATGAGGACGGAAAAAAAAAAGGGAGAGGACAGGAAATGTCCACTTATATGTCATGTGTGTCAGGAACTCATTAGCGCAGAAGGAAACGCCTCATTGGCCGTGACCTTCCACATGGCGAGGGGGGAGGGGCCACATGGCGAGGGGGCAGGGGCCACACAGCTGAGGCACCTGTAAGGAACCCTGGTGGTCCCCTGACACCTGCCTCGCGCTCCCCTGTGCGGCCGTACCCCCGCCCACACTCATTCATAGTGGCGGCCCAGCGCCATTTTTAGCCACACCCCCTGACAGGAATAATAAAAATAAAAATAAAAATCTCCTTTTTTTTTTTACAGTTTTGACCAAGTTGGAACATTTACTTTCATAAATACTTCAACTCACTTCTTGGCTGCTTTATAGCACACTTTCAATGCACTTGCAAGTCCAAGATGTTAGATGGCAGTAGTGTTTAATCAGTACTTTATTTGTGCCAGTCTTGTCTTATGTTGCGCCCTACAAAGTATTTATACTGTAAGTGTTGCACTTATTACACACCAGTTGTTGGATTGTATAAAGTAGACTTTCAATGCAGTTGCGACTCCAAGATGTTAGATGGCAGTAGTGTTTAATCAGTACTTTATTTGTGCCAGTCTTGTCTTATGTTGCGCCCTACAAAGTATCTATACTGTAAGTATTGCACTTATTACACACCAGTTGTTGGATTGTATAAAGTAGACTTTCAATGCAGTTGCGACTCCAAGATGTTAGATGGCAGTAGTGTTTAATCAGTAATTTATTTGTGCCATTCTAGTCCTATGTTGCGCCCTACAAAGTATCTATACTGTAAGTATTGCACTTATTACACACCAGTTGTTGGATTGTATAAAGTAGACTTTCAATGCAGTTGCGACTCCAAGATGGTGGTGTAGTGAAGTGAATTATATTTATATAGCGCTTTTCTCTAGTGACTCTAAGCACTTTACATAGTGAAAGCCAATATCTAAGTTACATTTAAAGCAGTGTGGGTGGCTCTGGGAGCAGGTGGGTAAAGTGTCTTGCCCAAAAACACAACAGCAGTGACTAGGATGGCGAAAGCGGGGATCGAACCTGGAACCCTTAAGTTGCCGGCACGGCCACTCTTCCAACCGTGCAAGACCGCCCAATTCCTAGTGAGTTGCCTGGTCAGGAAGTAGTCTTGTCACCAATTTGTTTGTGCCAGTCTTGTCTTTTGTTGCACCCTACAAAGTATTTATACTGTAAGTATTGCACTTATTACGAACCAGTTGTTTGATTGTATAAAGCAGACTTTCAAAGCAGTTGCAACTCCAAGATGTTAGATGGCAGTAGTGTAGTGAAGTGAATTATATTTATATAGCGCTTTTCTCTAGTGACTCAAAGCACTTTACATAGTGAAAGCCAATATCTAAGTTACATTTAAAGCAGTGTGGGTGGCACTGGGAGCAGGTGGGTAAAGTGTCTTGCCCAAAAACACAACGGCAGTGACTAGGATGGCGAAAGCGGGGATCGAACCTGGAACCCTCAAGTTGCCGGCACGGCCACTCTACCAACTGTGCAAGACCGCCCAACTCCTAGTGAGTTGCCTGGTCAGGAAGTAGTCTTGTCACCAATTTGTTTGTGCCAGTCTTGTCTTATGTTGCACCCTACAAAGTATTTATACTGTAAGTATTGCACTTATTACGAACCAGTTGTTTGATTGTATAAAGCAGACTTTCAAAGCAGTTGCAACTCCAAGATGTTAGATGGCAGTAGTGTAGTGAAGTGAATTATATTTATATAGCGCTTTTCTCTAGTGACTCAAAGCACTTTACATAGTGAAAGCCAATATCTAAGTTACATTTAAAGCAGTGTGGGTGAGAATGGGAGCAGGTGGGTAAAGTGTCTTGCCCAAGGACACAATAGCAGTGACTAGGATGGCGGTAGCGGGGATCGAACCTGGAACCCTCATGCTGGCCGGCACGGCCACTCTACCAACCGTGCGAGACCGCCCCACTCCTATTACACACCACACTACAGTGTAGTTTGGTGTGAGTTGCCTAGTCAGGTAATAGTCTTTGCCACCAATTTATTTGTGCCAGGCTTGTCTTACGTTGCGCCCTACAAAGTTGGGGTGGGGCGGGGAGGCGTGTTGGGGGCGGGGTGTTGTTGGGGGCGTGGTTAAGAGGGGAGGAGTATATTTACAGCTAGATTCACTAAGTCAAGTATTTCATATATATATATATATATATATATATATATATATATATATAAGAAATACTTAACTTTCAGTGAATTCTAGCTATATATATATATATATATATATACATATATATACATATATATATATATATGTACATATATATATATGTATATTTTTTTATTATATATATATATATATAAATAAAAGAAATACTTTAATTTCAGTGTTCATTTATTTACACATATACACACATAATACTCATCTACTCATTGTTGACTTAAGGGTTGAATTGTCCATCCTTGTTTTTCTAACTATATGCATGTACAGTATATGGGAGTATTGTCCTGTTTAAGAGTGTCACAACATTGTTGTTTACGGCAGACAAACTGCTTTACGGTAGACGAAAACGTGACTGCTGTTGTTGTGTGTTGTTACCGCGCTGGGAGAACTCGCCCTTGATCATTCTATAGTTATAACGTCATTGGGCAGACATGCTGTTTATATTGTGGGAAAGCGGACGTGAAAACAGGCTGTTGACATGTCACTCAGGTCCGCATGAAGCTGGAGGGGGCGTAGCCTCCAGCTCCGCCTGAATTTCGGAAGATTTTCGGGAGAAAATTTGTCCTTGGAGGTTTTCGGGAGAGGCGCTGAATTTCGGGAGTCTCCCGGAAAATCCGGGAGGGTTGGCAAATATGACAAATGTAACGTAAGGTGACAGAGTCCGACTTCAGTGCTTGTTTGCCCGCCAAGTGTTTGAGCCGCCCAAGCCTGCGAGCGACCGTGATGTTACATACGTGGAAGTATGTTGTCTTTTGACTTTACGTGAAACGACGGACTTAGGTCGATGCGTATAAAAGTACCGAACTCACTCCCCATTGCGGCGGCGCTGCAAGGTGTAGCTAATTAGGCGTCCTCCCCTGTGTTTACGACACAGGCGTTCTGGAGGGCCAACTGTTTCCCACGCAGCGTCTCAGCACACAACCACTCCTGGAATGTGTCCTTTGAACCGGAGAGAATGTCTGAATGACACACGCACGTTCGGGAATGTTCTATTTCTGTGCCGTCACTATTCTGGGAACCAAAACAACTCCAGTCATAACAGTACCCCCCCCCCACGCCGATAACGTCAGCTCACTGTGCTAAGGGAACGTGGGAGGAGGCGGGAGGGACGATCGTGCAGACCATGAAGAATTCAAGAAGGAAAATAAAATCCGACATGATAGAACGCTGACGTGCGAGGTCCTTTAATGTCTGCTGAGAGCTTCCTGTTCCAGCGCTTTCCACACAGCAGACCGGGGAGGAGATCTGCACGCACCAAAAGAAGCTCACTTTGAAAAAGACTTTAATCATACTGGGGCAGAAAGAAAAAAGAAAGGAGTCGGACGAAAATATAAAAATATAATTGTGTATTTTCCGCACTATAAGGCGCACCTAAAAACCTCAAATGTTCTCAAAAACTGACAGTGCGCCTTATAATCCAGTGTGCCTTATATATGGACCAATATTGAGCCACAACAGGTCTCGCAACTACGGTAAGCAGCCACCGACTTCATTTTCCAACTTAGAAAGAACTACGGCAGGGGTCACCAACACGGTGCCCGCGGGCACCAGGTCGCCCGTAAAGACCAGATGAGTCGCCCGCTGGACTGTTCTAAAAATAGCTCAAATAGCAGCACTTACCAGTGAGCTGCCTCCAATTTTGAAATTTTATTTATTTACTAGCAAGCTGGTCTCGCTTTGCTCGACAATTTTAGTTCTAAAAGACACAAAAGTCAAATAGAATTTGAAAATCCAAGAAAATATTTTAAAGACTTGGTCTTCACTTGTTTAAATACATTCATTTATTTTTTTACTTTGCTTCTTATAACTTTCAGAAAGACAATTTTAGAGAAAAAAATAAAACCTTAAAAATGATTTTAGGATTTTTAAACACATATACCTTTTTACCTTTTAAATTCCTTCCTCTTCTTTCCAGATATTTAAATCCATGTTCAAGTATTAATAAATACATTTTAATTTAATTTTTCATTTTAGCTTCTGTTTTTTCGACAAAGAATATATATGAAATATTTCTTCAAACTAAAAAATTATTCTGGCTAATCTAGAAAATCTGTAAAATCTAATTTAAATCTTATTTCAAAGTCTTTTGAATTCATTTTAAAATTCTTGTTCTGGAAGATCTAGAAGAAATAATGACTTGTCTTTGTTAGAAATATAGCTTGGTCCAATTTGTTATATATTCTAACAAAGTGCAGATCGAATTTTGAACCTTTTTAAAACATGTCATCAAAATTCTAAAAAATAATCTTAATCCGGAAAAATTACTAATGATGTTCCAAAAATTATTTGATTTAATTTTTTCAAAAAAATTCGAATGAGCTAGTTTTTCCTCTTCTTTTTTTCGGCGGAATTGTGAATTTTAAAGGGTTGAAATTGAAGATAAACTATGTTTCAAAATTAAATTGTCATATTTTTCCTGTTTTCTCCTCAATTAAGTGTTTTTTTCATCATTTATTCTCTACAAAAAACCTTCCGTAAAAGGAAAACAAATGTACGACGGAATGACGGACAGAAATACCCATTTTATATATATATATATATATAGATTTATTTATTAAAGGTAAATTGAGCACATTTCTGGCAATTTATTTAAGTGTGTATCAAACTGGTAGCCCTTTGCATTAATCAGTACCCAAGAAGTAGCTCTTGGTTTCAAAAAGGTTGGTGACCCCTGATTTAAAGTCATATCCGACAATTGTTTATATCACAACCATTAGTGTACTCTGTGTCACCCAGTATGCCTTGCAGTCGTGTGCGTGTGTCTAGCCACACGCAACATGATGCTGGACTGATAAGCAGATCGTACATGTTGTAATGGGCGACAAAGCCAATGGCTTCATAGCACGCCCTAATACTTATTATCTGGGTGACTATCGGCAGTTATCCAGGAGAATAATAGCGTCTCTTATTGTCCTCTTCATTTTACAACACGAGTCTTAAATGGCACTTCGAATGGCAAAGGATACCAATCACAGAACCATGCATATCAAATATTCCCGGAAGGTTCAACCGCCACCCGCCCGAATCTAATTAGAATCTATTTTTTCGTCATGTCAACCGCCCGACCCGCGGTTTATCCGCGGACGAGACCGCAAACCGCGCATCTCTACTGTCAACTGAGTTTTCTTTTTTAATGATGTCTGCTGTTTTTTTTTTCTGAAAACCACTGCAGTGATGCACAGGACACAATGCATGAAGAAGACCGATCGCGCACTATGTCCGAGTGAAGCAAACCTCTCAGCAGAGCTCCCGGTGACCCGACACCGGCGCGCAAGGGCGTAGAATTGGGTAGGGACGCTAGGGACATGTCCCTACCAATATCCAGCCGCTACTGTGTAGTCACTATCAATACAAGCACTGCCCGTAATGTTTAGTCAACGATTATGGCACAGAAAGGGTTAAATGTCGGTCTCTGCTAGAAGTCCCGCCTCTAACATAAATATCGCTCCCTGATTGGTTACCAGTTTCATGCTAACTTACGTGTGTCAGTTTTCCTCACTGTGGAAAAAAACAGTCTCACCTATCCAGACGTTAGCTCCAAATTAGCACTGCATCTCGTCTTTTCCTCCGCTTTTTTTCAGGTGAAAGTCAATGCTCAGTCCCCTCTACCATTGTTAACCCTCCCCGGAGGTGAAAGTTTACCTTAAACATGTGATTTCCACTACTTTAGTCCGTTTTTTAACATCGTAAAATCATCAGCTGTCTTTTTCTACGGACTGCAACAGTCCGTTGTCATGGATACATGACAACAACTTCCATTCATAGCAGTCATTCGTGCCTGAGGCGGAGTGATAGCCTACGCTGTGATAAGGCTTTAGAATAGTAGCCGTGCTCAATATTTAAACCACGGTTAACAGCCAATCAGATCGCCGGATTTCACCTTTCCGTTTTATTTTATTTTTTAGTTTCATGTAACATATTAAAAGCAGCAATAGAAAGAAGTATCCATCCATCCATTTTCTACCGCTTATTCCCTTGTGGGGTCGCGGGGGGCGCTGGCGCCTATCTCAGCTACAATCGGGCGGAAGGCGGGGTACACCCTGGACAAGTCGCCACCTCATCGCAGGGCCAACACTGATAGACAGACAACGTTCACACTCACATTATATATATATATATATGTATATATATATATACACAAATACAAACCCTGTTTCCATATGAAATGGGAAATTGTGTTAGATGTAAATATAAAGAAGTAGTTGAAGGGAAAAATTGTGAGTGATTTAAACACAAGTTGGGGAAAAGATTATTTCAGTTCATTTATGTTTATTTACAATGTTGTATTGCATGAATGTATTTCTGACGTTGTTGATGGACAGTAGGCTATGTTGATTGACAGTATGATGCACAGTTGCACTACAGCCCTACACTAAAGATTAGGGATGAGAACTTTTTCGAATTGTCTCCTTTGCTTTCATTTTAGTTGCTTTACCCCAGGGGTCAGGAACCTTTTTGGCTGAGAGAGCCATGAAAGCCAAATATTTCAAGATGTATTTCCGTGAGAGCCATATCATATTTTTTAACACTGAATACAACTAAATGTGTGCATTTTTAAGTAAGACCAACATTTTTAGAGTATAATAAGTCTCTTATTCTTTTTCATAACATTGTTATTCTGAAGCTAACCAATAATAAATAAAATGTTATGTCTGTTGATCATGTTTTTGTTTGGCCATGTGCGGTTTGTCTTTTGGACTCTTTAAGTTCCTGTTTTTTTCCCCCACTCCCTTGTCTGGTTTCCTTGGTTACTCATTCCGTCCACCTGTCTCTGGTGGACAAAATGCCCACTCACCTGCTTTACCAGCACAAATCAGAGGCAGTATTTAAGCTTGTCTTGGCCAGTCACTCGCCCTGGCGTCAATGTGATCTTTTCTTGCTGTGTGCTGACTTGTTTCATGCCTTGCCATAGTTTCGTGCTTCATGCCATGCCAAGTAAGTTTTGTTTGATTTATGTTCATAGTCTTCTTAGCCCAAGTTGTGCCTCTGCTGTGAGCGATTTTTGTTTGTATCTTTTTTTTAGTTTAAATTAAGTCATGTTTTTACCTAAATGCCATGTCCCGAGTAATCTGTCTGCCTTCCTGGGAGAACGACCCCCGCAGCAAGCTGCGACCCCCCCTATCGTGACATAAAATACTTCTTACCATTAATGCGACTTCTTGAACAGGTGCGGTAGGAAACGGATGGATGGATGTAAATGCATGAGAATGTTTTATATTTTGAACTTTATTTTTAGCACTGTGAATTCCAGCGGAATTATTCATAATTATCGTGTTAAGCAATGTCAGCTAAGATTTATCTGAGAGCCAGATGCAGTCATCAAAAGAGCCACATCTGGCTCGCGAGCCATAGGTTCCCTACCCCTGCTTTACCCTATAACATTTGCATGACGTGAAATTATGATTGCTAATGTAAAAAAAAAAAAAAAAAAAAAGTAAACTTTCAGAGTGCTGCATTGGAGCACTTTTGTGTCCCCACCAATCTCAAAATCAAACCTACTCCCTTGCCGGCGCGTGACAAAACGCTCTTTTCACAGCACACGTAAAGCCCGTAAAGCGCCAAGGAGGTGTCCTGCAACACTCAGAGCCACAAAAGGAGGCTTTAACGGTGTCGCTGCTGCCAACACGCCACAGACGCTGAATGGAGTGTTTGCTCGGCTCTCAGGCCTGCAAAGCTTGCCGCTGTCCCAACTGGCCACTTTAGCCCCGGACGCTCAGCCTCCGTGCTTCTGCAGCGTGAAAGGGAAAGTCTGCACCTTTATTTGGATGCACTTTGTTGTGCTGAGCCAATCATTTCCATAGCAGAGAGAGCTCACTCAGTTTTGGTGTGGCTATTGCAAGCTGGGAGGCACCGGCTGTCAAAGATGTTCACAGACGTCACAGCTGCACTTCACACAGCTAAAGTGGGCAACAATCACATCACTTTTTCTCCACTTTTTCCCTCATAGTGCCAGTAAGTGTCGTACCCTACTGTGCAATATTACCCTTCCAGTGCAATACATCCCACACTTATTGTCATTTATTACTCCGGTACTCTTGTCCTGTTCTGTATATTGTACAGTATTTTATATATTGTACAGTATTTTATATATTGTACAGCAGTGGTCCCCAACCTTTTTGTATCCGCGGACCGGTCAACGCTTAATAATTTGTCCCGCGGCCTGGTGGGACAAATTTTAATTTTTTTTTCTTCTTTGTCATGAAAAAGGGACGTTTTTGTCATGAAAAAGGTGTGTTTTTTTATGTTGATTTAATTTTCAAAAAAATTTTTTTTTTTTTTTTTTTTAATAAAAAAATATTCTGCGGCCCGGTACCCGGTGGTTGGGGACCAATGTTGTACAGTATTTTATATATTGTACAGCAGGGGTCACCAACGCGGTGCCCGTAAGGACCAGATGAGTCGCCCGCTGGCCTGTTCTAAAAATAGCTCAAATAGCAGCACTTACCAGTGAGCTGCCTCTATTTTTTAAATTGTATTTATTCACTAGCAAGCTGGTCTCGCTTTCCTCAACATTTTTAATTCTAAGAGAGACAAAACTCAAATAGAATTTGAAAATCAGAGAAAATATTAAAGACTTGGTCTTCACTTGTTTTGATAAATTCATACATTTTTTTACTTTGCTTCTTGTAACTTTTAGAAAGACAATTTTAGAGAAAAAAATACAACCTTAAAAATTATTTTAGGATTTTTAAACATATATACCTTTTAAATTCCTTCCTCTTCTTTCCTGACAATTTAAATCAATGTTCAAGTATTTTTTTTTTTTTAATTGTAAAGATTAATAAATAATTTTTTATTTAATTCGTCATTATAGCTTCTGTTTTTTTGACGAAGAATATTTGTGAAATATTTCTTCAAACTTATTAGGATTAAAATAAAATAAAAAATATTCTGGCAAATCTAGAAAAATCTGTAGAATCACATTCAAATCTTATTTCAAATTCTTTTGAATTTATTTTAAAAATTTTGTTCTGGAAAATCTAGAAGAAATAATATGTCTGTTAAAAATATAGCTTCGTCCAATGTGTTATATATTCTAAAAAAAAGGGCATATTGGATTTTAACCTATTTAAAACATGTCATAAAAATTCTAAAAATTAATCTTAATCAGGAAAAAATTCTAATGATGTTCCATAAATAATTTTAAAATTTTTTTCAAAAAGATTCAAATTACCTAGTTTTTCTCTTCTTTCTTCTTACTATATATTTGGGCCCAAAATAGATCCTTGTTGCACACCTAAATCAATATTTTTACACCATTTATTTAAACTCACTGGCGTCGCAGTTCAAGATGTGATTGAAACCATTTTATAGTTGTGTATTTCACATTTAAAATAATTATCTTCTGGAAAAAAAATACATTTCTTTATTATTTTGTAATGTCTGAAACAGATTACCGTATTTCCTTGAATTGCCACCGGGGCGCTGATTAATTCAAAACCTCTTCTCACTCCGGCGCTTACCAAAAGCATGCGGTAAAAATTTGAGTGTGATGTAAGGATACCATCATGAAAACCACGTTTAATAAAAAAAAAAAACTTTGTTATGGTCTTACCTTTACTTATAAATGAAGTCCATGCGCAGCTCCTTCTGATCAAAAGCATCGATAACTTGTTTATAGAAGTCTTCCTTATCTTTCTTCAGTTTTAAAAGACTCTCTGTCTCGATGGAGATCTTTTCTTTTATTACCTCCTGCTTCGATTGAAAGTCCAGTTTAGAAAACTGTTTTATCAGTTAGCTCGGCTCCTCACGTGCGGGGGATGACCGAATTAACCTCGGACAACTCCCCCTCTCGTTCTGCTCCGTAAGTGATTTCTTTATCCCACCGCTGCCACCATGAAGTGTTATTGTATAAATAAAATACTGGGTATTTAGGACTAGAACATGTTTTATTTCAGCCCGGAGGTTTACATAGCCAGCATAGGAGTAGTGGTGTTACATGCTAAAAGGTCCGCCGTGCACCCCCCGCGTCAAATCCGTTTCCAGCACATATCACGTCACTCATTGTCACTTCTTCTGCAGCCGAGTAGTCGCAAGAAGGATCACTAGCGCCCTCTACCACCAGGAGGCGGGAGTCATTTAATGACTCATATTTGACACACGCAGCTACGGTATATTAATAAAATATAGCTGCTTACTGTTCTTTTTAGCATATTCAATAGCTTGGACCTTCAATCCTACTGAATAGCTCTTAATTTTCTTCCCTTTATGCGATTTAAAATCTTTGAAATCAGCCTCCTCCATTTTGAAAATGATGACAGGGGAAGTGTCACTCGTGACGTGACGAGTTTGACCCTGTGGTAATACTAAGCATGCGCTAATTATTTTTCGAAACGAGTTTTTCAAGGAAATACGGTAATTTGATTTACATGAATTGCTATGGGAAAAATGGCTTCGGTTTGACTGTACTTTCATCAAAACAACATGCATAAGCAAACATGTACAGTCCATATAAGGGCGGGAGGGAGCGTCCAAATCCATTTCCCATCATGCACCTTCCTTGGCACCCCGTCACCCGCCACCATGCACGAGGATGACAAGGACATTAGCGTAGCAGCATGAGTGACGCGCGTATCGCAGCATCGTCCGGGCGAGAACACCCACGCTTTGTGCGCTCGTCCACTTTGGGAAGAAGGCTGCTCCTTTTACCTCCGGGCTAAGTTTTCACGCTTTCAGTTAGCATTAAAAGCACAAAAAGAGAGCGGCAGAGAGCCTGGGAGACACCAAGGGGCCTTTCGCCACGCCGAAACCCCCATAATGTGACTGGAGGGTCTCTGATGTCAGCGTGTAATAAGTCCTGGCGTGTAATTGGCTGTAATTAAAAAGGAGGGAGGGAGTGGGCATAAAGACTCTTCCTTTAAAAGGTGTCACTTTTCTTCCTGCCACTCACCATCTTTGCTCATCTTCTGCCTCCATAGGAGGAAGTGCCAAAGGATTATATAACACCAGTCCTTCTATACCCTTAACCCCCCCAGTCCTTCTATACCCTTAACCCCCTGTCCTCACCCCAAGATGTTGATTATCTGCTTCTCGTGAGCAACCTTCTCAACAAGGTGTCTGCATAACCTCGTAACCAGCCTTTAAATAGGCCACTTTTGGACCAGTTGATCTGCCGTCTCTCTATTCTGCTCTGCCCCCCTCTCCTGCGTGGAGAGGTTCAACCCCCACTGAGGACTGGACTCTCACTATTATGTTTGATCCACTATGGACTGGACTCTCACTATTATATTAGATCCACTATGGACTGGACTCTCACTATTATGTTAGATCCACTATGGACTGGACTCTCACACTATTATGTTTGATCCACTATGGACTGGACTCTCACTATTATGTTAGATCCACTATGGACTGGACTCTCACACTATTATGTTAGATCCACTATGGACTGGACTCTCAAACTATTATGTTAGATCCACTATGGACTGGACTCTCACACCATTATGTTAGATCTACTATGGACTGGACTCTCACACTATTATGTTAGATCCAGTATGGACTGGACTCTCACTATTATGTTAGATCCACTATGGACTGGACTCTCACACTATTATGTTAGACCCACTATGGACTGGACTTTCACGCTATTAACTACACCCACTATGGACTGGACTTTCACGCTATTAACTACATCCACTATGGACTGGACTCTCACTGTTATGTTAGATCTACTATAATACATTTGTTCACATTTGTTGCTCATAAACAAGTTCCGGAAACATAAATGACTGTTGAAAAGTAAAATAATATTTGAATAGAGGTTTGAGGTCTAAAATGCAGGGTTTGTCATTGTTCTTACACTTGAATTACAAACCCCGTTTCCATATGAGTTGGGAAATTGTGTTAGATGTAAATATAAACGGAATACAATGATTTGCAAATCCTTTTCAACCCATATTCAATTGAATATGCTACAAAGACAACATATTTGATGTTCAAACTGATAAACATGTTGTTTTTTTTTGCAAATAATCATTAACTTTAGAATTTGATGCCAGCAACACGTGACAAAAAAGTTGGGAAAGGTGGCAATAAATACTGATAAAGTTGAGGAATGCTCATCAAACACTTATTTGGAACATCCCACAGGTGTGCAGGCTAATTGGGAACAGGTGGGTGCCATGATTGGGTATAAAAGCAGCTTCCATGAAATGTTAAGTAATTCACAAACAAGGATGGGGCGAAGGTCACCACTTTGTAAGCAAATTGTCGAACAGTTTTAGAACAACATTTCTCAACGAGCTATTGCAAGGAATTTAGAAATTTTACCATCTACGGTCCAAAAAATCATCAAAAGGTTCAGAGAATCTGGAGAAATCACTACAAGTAAGCGATGATTTTACGGACTTTTGATCCCTCAGGCGGTACTGCATCAAAAACCGACATCAGTGTGTAAAGGATGTCACCACATGAGCTCAGGAACACTTCATAAAACCACTGTCAGTAACTACAGTTGGTCGCTACATCTGTAAGTGCAAGTTGAAACTCTACTATGCAAAGCAAAACCCATTTATCAACAACACCAAAGAACGCCGCTGGTTTCGCTGGGCCCGAGCTCATCTAAGATGGACTGATGCAAAGTGGAAAGGTGTTCTGTGGTCTGACAAGTCCACATTTCAAATTATATTTGGAAACAGACGACGTGGTGTCCTCCAGAACAAAGAGGAAAATAGCCATCCGGATTGTTATAGGCACAAAGTTCAAAAGCCAGCATCTGTGATGGTATGGGGGTGTATTAGTGCCCAAGGCATGGGTAACTTACACATCTGTGAAGGCCCCATTAATGTTGAAAGGTCCATACAGGTTTTGGAGCAACATATGTTGTCACCTAAGCAATGGTTTCATGGACGCCCCTGCTTATTTCAGCAAGACGATGCCAAGCCACGTGTTACAACAGCATGGCTTCGTAGTAAAAGAGTGCGGGTACTTTCCTGGCCCGCCTGCAGTCCAGACCTGTCTCCCATGGAAAATGTGTGGCGCATTATGAAGCGTAAAATACGACAGCGGAGACCCCGGACTGTTGAACGACTGAAGCTCTACATAAAACAAGAATGGGAAAGAATTCCACTTTCAAAGTTTCAACAATTAGTTTCCTCAGTTCCCAAACGTTTATTGAGTGTTGTTAAAAGAAAAGGTGATGTAACACAGTGGTGAACATGCCCTTTCCCAACTACTTTGGCACGTGTTGCAGTCATGAAATTCTAAGTTAAATATTATTTGCAAAAAAACAACAACAAAGTTTATGAGTTTGAACATCAAATATGTTGTCTTTGTAGCATATTCAATTAAATATGGGTTGAAAATGATTTGCAAATCATTGTATTCCGTTTATATTTACATCTAACACAATTTCCCAACTCATATAGAAACAGGGTTTGTATTTCCTTCCTCAACATTTATTCAAAGAGTGGAATGTTGTTGTGTTTTTTGAAATATCTTTTCCCATTCCTGTCCCTTGCAGGCTCATTCTGGCTGCGTATCACATTCCTCTGGCCCTTGTCTATCGCTGGCAGCGGGCCCCCGCCCAGCAGCAGAGACAGTCCTGGGGGTCCGCCCACGATGGAGCTAAATGCTGCTCATTATCCTGATAAGTGGAGGCATGCAGCCCTGACAGGTACGCGGCCCAGGACCACTATCTGCCCAGGACCACTATCTGCCCGGGACCACTATCTTCCCGGGACCACTATCTGGACCCACCTCGCAGGAAAAGCCTGGTTGACAAGGTGACTCCCTCTTCAAAAGCAGGATCAATGCCTACAGATCTAACCTCGCCATGTTTGGGGGTCACACTGCCAACCTGCCAGTCAAAGATCCTCTATTGTCCAGAGGCGTGTCGCACTTTGTAAAGACTTATTGCAAAAAAATAAAATCAAAATTGTCAAAGCTCATTGATATGACAGAAGCACTCTGCTGTTATTGAGAATGACGAAAAAGCGAGGCAAAGACCCCCAACCAGCCCGCGACCCTTCGGGCCCCTGCAAGTAGTAAAAGATTGTCTTACAGCCAGATGTCGTCCATGAACTGTGTCACTCACACTCACCTGCCTCAGGTGTGTCAGGGAGGAGGGGCTTCTCTTTAGGTCGGGTCCCTCTACATATGTGTGTGCGTGGGGGGGGGCGTGTGCTCCACAGAGGTCATGTGAGGCCGACCTCAGCAAGCTGGTGCGCGGCAACTGTAGCGTGGATGCAATTGAGGGAGGGCAGTGGACTCCTGCTACCTGCCTCAGGCTCACAATGTTGTTGTATGTGATGACAAGGTGAGGGACACACACGCACACACACACACACACACACACACACACACACACACACACACACACACACACACACACACACACGCACAGACACACCGACACACAAACAGAAACAAACACAGACACACAGGTCACACACACACACAGACATACACACACACACAGACAAAGGCACACACACAGAGACAAAGGCACACACACACACACAAACCCAGACACACACCACACACACAGACACACGCAGAAAGATACACACACACACACACACGCACACACACACACACATACACAGACACAGACACACACACACACACACACTCAGATATACACAGACACACACAGACACACACGCACACAGGCACACACAGACATACACAGGCACACAGACACACTCACACAGACATACACAGACACACACACACACACACACACACACACACACACACACACACACACACACACACACACACACACACACACACACACACACACACACACACTCACTCACTCACACAGAGAGACACACAGACATACACAGACACACGCACAGACACACCCAAACAGACACTCACACAGAGAGACACACAGACATACACAGACACACGCACAGACACACCCAAACAGACACTCACACAGAGAGACACACAGACATACACAGACACAGACACACAGACACACCCACGCACACACAGAGACACACAGACACACACACTCACACAGACACACACGCACTCACACAGACATACACAGGCACACAGACAAAGACACACACACACACACACACAGACACACTCAGAGAGACACACAGACATACACACACACGCACAGACACGCACTCACACAGACATACACAGGCACACAGACAAAGACACATACACACACACACACACACACACACACACACACACACAGACACACTCACAGAGAGACACACAGACATACACACACACGCACAGACACACACACACACGCACTCACACAGAGAGACACACAGACATACACAGACACACACACACACGCACAGACACACACGCACTCACACAGACATACACAGGCACACAGACAAAGACACACACACACACAGACACACTCACACAGAGAGACACACAGACATACACAGACACAGACACACAGACACACACACACACACGCACACAGACAAACACACACACACAGACATACACAGGCACACAGACACACACACAGACGCACACAGACATACACAGACGCACACACACACACACAGACACACACACACACACACAGACACACAGACCCAAACACACACACACACACACACACACAAACACAGACAGGCACAGAGACACACGCACACACACAAGGAAGGGTGTGGTGGAGAGGGATGATCACCCTCCACACACCAGCTTCTTCTGCTCAGGACAAACAGGAGCAAAAAAACATTTTAAGTGACATCAGAAGCACCTAAGTTGCTGCAAACAAAAACAACATTTATTGTTCTTCCCTCCCAAAGCCTTTTGATTACGAGCTGCAGACTGACTCCATGCTGACACCTGCGCCAGCACCCAACTACTTCATTACAGTGCAGTACTTTATAACAGTACTTCATTACAGTGCAGTACTTTATAACAGTACTTCATTACAGTGCAGTACTTTATAACAGTACTTCATGACAGTACAGTACTTCACTACAGTACAGTACTTCATTACAGTACAGTTATTTATGACAGTGCAGTACATAATTAGGACTTGTCGCTGGCTTTCAGACGTGCAATTCCAGCCGACGTGTGAAGCTGTCGCCCGCCATGTGGCCTCTGAGCTGCACGCCACAGTGAAATACGGCCATGCTGTGGAAAACACGCCATCAAATAAATCACGATTTTCTAGCATATTCCATTGGAGGAGATTTGCATACAGACGACATGTATTTAGTCTTAAAGCCCTACTGAAATGAGATGTTCTTATTCAAACGGGGATAGCAGGTCCATTCTATGTGTCATACTTGATCATTTCGCGATATTGCCATATTTTTGCTGAAAGGATTTAGTAGAGAACATCCACGATAAAGTTTGCCACTATTGGTACTTCCTGAAAAAGCCTCGCCTTTACCGGAAGTCGCAGACGATGACGTCACATGTTGATGGCTCCTCACATATTCACATTGATTTTAATAAGAGCCTCCAACAAAAACAGTTATTCGGACCGAGAAAACAACAATTTCCCCATTAATTTGAGCGAGGATGAAAGATTCGTGTTGGGGATATTGATAACGACAGACGGCCCTGCGATGAGGTGGCGACTTGTCCAGGGTGTACCCCGCCTTCCGCCCGATTGTAGCTGAGATAGGCGCCAGCGCCCTCCACGACCCCAAAAGGGAATAAGCGGTAGAAAATGGATGGATGGATAGCGACGGACTACAAAAAATAAAAAATTAAAAATAAATAACGAGTTTAAAAAAAAATAACGCGATTGCATTGGGACGTATTCCGATGTTTTTAGACACATTTACTAGGATAATTCTGGGAAATCCCTTATCTTTCTATTGTGTTGCTAGTGTTTTAGTGAGTTAAATAGTACCTGATAGTCGGAAGTGTACGTCCACAGGTGTGTTGACGCCAGTCTCTGAGGGAAGTCACGGCAGCTGAATGGACGGTGCAAGCTCCGCGGATCTCCGGTAAAAGGCGACTTTTTACCACAATTTTCTCACCTAAACCTGCTGGTTGACATTCGGTTGGGATCCATGTCTGCTTGACCGCATTCTGATCCATTGTAAAGCTTCAGCTCCAGGAATTTTAAACAAGGAATCACTGTGTGTTTGTGTGGCTAAAGGCTAAAGCTTCCCAACTCCATCTTTCTACTTTGACTTCTCCAATATTAATTGAACAAATTGCAAAATATTCAGCAACACAGATCTCCAAAATACTGTGTAATTATGCCGTTAAAGCAGACGACTTTTAGCTGTGTGTGTGTGTGCAGCGCTCATACTTCCTAAAAACGTGTGACGTCTTGTGTAGACGTCATCATTACACGACGTTTCCAAGACGAAACTCCCGGGAAATTTAAATTTGCAATTTAGTAATCTAAAAAGGCCGTATTGGCATGTGTTGCAATGTTAATATTTCATCATTGATATATAAACTATCAGACTGCGTGGTCGGTAGTAGTGGCTTTCAGTAGGCCTTAAAGGGATGGCGACACGTTTTTTTTTTTACCACATCTCACTCTCAGACAGCTTGTTGTTTACTTCTGATGATGGGGGTGGGGGGGTGTTAATGGGTGGAGAAATCGAGAAAGGGTGAGAGTTGACCTTCGCCTTCTGGTTGAAGCAAAGTCTAAGTGAGGGGGTGGGTGGCTCCACTAAGTGGCTCCATTCACCCCCCCCACACACACACACACAAGTCCTGAGTCCAGGCATCCAGGTGCAGAGACAGCAACGCAGCCTCCGACCACCCCCCCCCCCCCCCCTTTACATAGGGAGCCTCTACTGGGGTGAAAGGTCGTGGTGGGGTTCCACCCACTCTCTGTTCATGTGTGTTTTTGCCCGCCGGGACCAAAGGCGGCGCCTCAAGAAATATGGCCGCCACCGGGCCCTGTGTGATCCCACGCCATTTGTCCACCTCGTTGCGAGGCAAGCAGACAGAAATGAGGAGTTCACTCGGGTTCAGGTCTAGGCTGCAAAGTTTTATATCGCATTATACATTTAAGATGTATTATATGTTAGATCAGGGGTCACATGGTCGCCCGTAAGGACCAGATGAGTCGCCCGCTGGCCTGTTCTAAAAATAGCTCAAATAGCAGCACTTACCAGTGAGCTGCCTCTATTTTTTTAATTGTATTTATTTACTAGCAAGCTGGTCTCGCTTTGCTCGACATTTTTAATTCTAAGAGAGACAAAACTCAAATAGAATTTGAAAATCCAAGAAAATATTTTAAAGACATTGTCTTCACTTGTTTAAATAATTTATTTTTTATTTTTTTACTTTGCTTCTTATAACTTTCAGAAAGCCAATTTTAGAGAAAAAATACAACCTTGAAAATGATTTTAGGATTTTAAAACACATATACCTTTTTACCTTTTAAATTCCTTCCTGACAATTTAAATCAATGTTCAAGTATATATATATATATTTTTTTTATTGTAAAGAATAATACATTTTAGTATAATTCTTCATTTTAGCTTCTGTTTTTTCGACAAAGAATATTTGTGAAATATTTCTGCAAACTTATTATGATTAAAATTAAAAAAAAAAAAAAAATTAAAATTTTTGTTCTGGAAAATCTAGAAGAAATAATAATTTATCTTTGACAGAAATATAGCTTGTGTCAATTTGTTAAATATTCTAACAAAGTGCAGATTGGATTTTAACCTATTTAAAACATGTCATCAAAATTGTAAAATTAATCTTAATCAGGAAAAATTACTAATGATGTTCCATAAATTCTATTTAAAAAATTTAAAAAAAAAAAATTCGAATTAGCTCATTTTTCTTTTCTTTTTTTCTGTTGAATTTAGAATTTTAAAGAGTCGAAATTGAAGATAAACTATGTTTCAAAATTAAATTTTCATTTTTTTCCTGTTTTCTCCTCTTTTAAGCCATTCAATTAAGTGTTTTTTTTCATCATTTATTCTCTACAAAAAACCTTGCGTAAAAGGGAAAAAAATGTACGACGGAATGACAGACAGAAATACCCATTTATATATATATATATATATATATATATATATATATATATATATATATATTTATTAAAGGTAAATTGAGCAAATTGGCTATTTCTGGCAATTTATTTAAGTGTGTATCAAACTGGTAGCCCTTCGCATTAGTCAGTACCCAAGAAGTAGCTCTGGGTTTCAAAAAGGTTGATGACCCCTGTGTTAGATCCACTATGGATTGGACTTTCACAATATCATGTTAGACCCGCTCGACATCCCTTGCTTTTTGTCCCCTAGGGCGGGTGGGGGGGCTTTGAGCTGTAATTTGACCCCCTTAAAAGGCCTCAAAACTCACCAAATTTAACACACACATCAGGACTGGCAAACATTGCGATTTAATAAAAACCCTAACCCCAAAACTAAAAATTGTGCTCTAGCGCCCCCTAGGATAAAAAAACACAGACAAAACTGCCTGTAACCTCCAGTAGGAATGTCGTAGCGACATGAATCAAAAACCTCTATGTAGGTCTCACTTAGACCTAGATTTCATACACTGACATCCTTCAGCAAAAATCAACAGGAAGTTTGCAATTCCCCCTTCAAAACAAAGGTTTTGTAAAAACACTCACCTTTGCCTCTTTGAGCTGTAATTTAACCCCCTTAACATGTTTCAAAACTCACCAAACTGGACACACACATCAGGACTGGCGAAAGATGCGATATAATAAAAAAACATAACCCCAAAACTCAAAATCGCGCTCCAGCGCCCCCCTTAGGAGTAAAACACAGACAAAACTGCTCCTAGGAAGAAAACACAGACAAAACTGCCTGTAACATCCAGGAGGAATGTTGTAGAGACGTAAAACAAAAACTATGTAGGTCTCACTTAGACCTAGATTTAATATATTGAAAACTCCCAGCAAAAATCAACAGGAAGTTAGCAATTCCCCCTTCAAAACAAAAGTTTTGTAAAAACCGGTCACATTTGCCTCTTTGAGCTGTAATTTAACCCCCTTAACATGTTTCAAAACTCACCAAACTGGACACACACATCAGGACTGGCGAAAGATGCGATATAATAAAAAAACATAACCCCAAAACTCAAAATCGAGCGCGTTTGTTGTGTCGGCTTCAAACTACCACAGGAGAGAGATTGAACCCTTCTAAATAAAAGTTGATGAAAGAGTTTTTATTACTGCTACGGTTTTGATTTTATCAGCCCTCAATTATGCTAACCCAGTAGGATGTTGCTGCTAAAATGTGAGTGTAATTGTCAGGTTCCAACACCGATGAAATCTATTAGACAAGACAAGAAGCCAAGAAATCAAACAGAGACAGGGTTCAATTTAGCTCATGTGGAGAGCAACTGTGTGCTTGCTATTTGGGCCTTTTCTGATTACATAGCATTATATTGCATTACATTACGCAGCTGCTCCCAGGGGGAGGTGGTCATAAACAGCTGTTGCACTCAGTCATAAACAGTTCAAAGAAAAGGTGTGTCCAGTGGGACCAGTGTGTCCAGTGTGACCGATGTGTCCAGTCTGACAAGTGTGTCTAGTGTGCTCGGTGTACCTGGTGGGTCC
>NC_084622.1:14065488-14095488 GCF_033978795.1 Nerophis ophidion
TATTCATAATACATGTAATATATACTGTACATGATGTAAGTATATATGTCATGTAGTAACATTCATAATAACATGTAATATATACATGATGTAAGTATATATGTAGTATCTAGTACCATTCATAATAACATGTAATATATACATATATACTTTGTGCTGAAAACAAAGTTTCGCTGTACTTGTTGCAATGACAATAAAGACCTACCTACCTACATAATGTAAGTATATATGTCATGTAGTAACATTCATAATAACATGTAATATATACAGGATGTAAGTAGATATGTAGTATCTAATAACATTTACAATAACATCTAATATATACATTATGTACGTGTATATACATTATGTAGTAACATTTATAACATGTAATATATACATGATGTAAGTATATATGTCATGTAGGAACATTTATAATTAAATGTAATATATACATGAAGTAAGTATATATGTAGTATCTAGTAACATTCATAATAACATGTAATATATACATGATGTAAGTATATATGTCATGTAGGAACATTCATAATAATATGTAATATATATACATGAAGTAAGTATATATGTAGTATCTTGTAACATTCATAATAACATGTAATATATACATGATGTAAGTATACACGTAATGTAGTGATGGGCATATTTATAATAACATTTAGTATTCACGTATTTTGATCATTTTAAGCATACGTCGCGCATTAGTTTCAAAAATGCATCACAACTTTTGCTTTTTTTCTCCAACAACATGTATATATTACATGTTATTATGAATGTTACTAGATACTACAATATACTTACTTCATGTATATATTACACGTTATTATGGATGTTACTAGATACTACATATATACTTACATCATGTATATATTACATGTTATTATGAATGTTACTAGATACTACATATATACTTACATCATGTATATATTACATGTTATTATGAATGTTACTAGATACTACAGATATACTTGAATCATGTATTTATTACATGTTATTATGAATGTTACTACATCAATCAATCATAAATGTTTATTTATATAGCCCTAAATCACTAGTGTCTCAAAGGGGCTGCACAAACCACAACACATGAAATATATACTTACTTCATGTATATATTACATGTTATTATGAATGTTAATAGATACTACATATATACTTACATCATGTATATATTACATGTTATTATGAATGTTACTACATACTACATTTATACTTACATCATGTATATATTACATGTTATTATGAATGTTACTAGATACTACATATATACTTACATCATGTATATATTACATGTTATTATGAATGTTACTAGATACTACATATATACTTACATCATGTATATATTACATGTTATTATGAATGTTACTACATGACATATATACTTACATCATGTATATATTACATATTATGAATGTTACTAGGTACTACATATATACTTACATCATGTATATATTACATGTCATTATGAATGTTACTAGATACTACATATATACTTACATCATGTATATATTACATGTTATTATGAATGTTACTAGATACTACATATATACTTACATCATGTATATATTACATGTTATTATGAATGTTATTACATGACATATATACTTACATCATGTATATATTACATGTTATGAATGTGCATGAAAGTGCATGAGAATGTTTTATATTCTGAATGTTATTTTTAACATCGTGATTAACAGCGGAATTATTCATTACTTATTGTGTTGAGCAACGTCAGCTAAGATTTATCTGAGAGCCAGATGCAGTCATCAAAAGAGCCACATCTAGCTTTAGAACCATACCCCCTGTTCTAAGAGTAGCTAAGCTACAGGACAAGCTATTGGTTACAAACTTGTCGCTTGTTACTGCAGTTAAGTCCGCTTATCTTCCAGCAAAGACCACAGGAGTGTGATTAGACTGATAGACGCATGCTTGCTAGACCTGCTAACTAGCACGGGAATACTTCGCCGGCTACATCCAGCGGCTTGTGAAGCAGGGGAGTATAGTAGCAGCGGGGGCCGTCTACGGAGCAGACGCCAGCAGTGTGAACGGAAACGCGGATGCCGAGCGGGGCTAAAAACAAAGCAGAAGGCTAATCCCCACAGAACACAACTTCCCTCCATCCTGAGGCCGGATTTAAATGGAAGATGCGAGACTACTGGTCTGGGTAAGAAGTCAGTTAAATTAGAACAAGTTTTTTCTGCTTTGATTGTTTCAGAGTTGGACATGTGTTTTACTGAGGTGGCAAACTATGATGCGTGCAGTTTATCAAAGCAACAAACAAACAATCGGAAAATTCCCGTCGTATCAATTCCTAGATATGGTCGTAATTATACTAAATGCACTGGGCATAATAAACACAACATTATTAATATTGCTACTACGGATAATTTGATCAAAAATTCCCTAAAACAGCCCACTACCTATAATATAGGTTTTTTAAACATAAGATCATTGTCTCCCAAAACGTTGTTAGTTAATGATATCATCAGAGACAACAATCTTAACGTCACCGGTCTCAGCGAAACCTGGCTTAAACCAAACACTTTTTTGCGCTAAATGAGGCATCTCCTCCTAACTTTACACATGCGCATATTGCCCGTCCTCTTAAAAGGGGTGGGGGGGGTCGCACTAATATACAACGAAAACTTTAACCTTAGTCCTAACATAAATAATAAATATAAATCGTTTGAGGTGCTTACTATGAGGTCTGTCACACCGCTGCCTCTACACCTGGATGTTATCTACCGCCCCCCAGGGCCCTATTCGGACTTTATTAATGAATTTTCAGAGTTCGTTGCTGATCTAGTGACACACGCCGATAATATAATCATAATGGGGGACTTTAATATCCATATGAATACCCCATCGGACCCACCGTGCGTAGCGCTCAAGACTATAATTGATAGCTGTGGTCCCACACAAATAATAAATGAACCCACGCATTGCAATGGTAATACGATAGACCTAGTGCTTGTCAAGGGTATCACCGTTTCCAAAGTTACGATACTCCCGTATACTAAAGTATTGTCCGATCATTACCTTATAAAATTCGAGGTTCAGACTCATGTTCGGCAAGCTAATAATAATAATAATAATTGCTACAGCAGCCGCAACATTAATACGGCCACAACGACAACTCTTGCTGACCTACTGCCCTTGGTAATGGCACCATTCCCAAAGTATGTGGGCTCTATTGATAACCTCACTAACAACTTTTATGACGCCCTGCGCGAAACCATTGATAACATAGCACCGCTAAAGTTAAAAAAGGCTCCAAAAAAGCGTACCCCGTGGTTTACAGAAGAAACTAGAGCTCAGAAATTATTATGTAGAAAGCTGGAACGCAAATGGCGCACGACTAAACTTGAGGTGCACCATCAAGCATGGAGTGATAGTTTAATAACTTATAAACGCATGCTTACCTTAGCTAAAACTAAATATTACTCAAATTTCATCCACCGTAATAAAAACGATCCTAAATTTTTGTTTAGTACGGTAGCATCGCTAACCCAACAAGGGACTCCTTCCAGTAGCTCCACCCACTCAGCTGATGACTTTATGCAATTCTTTAGTAAGAAAATTGAAGTCATTAGAAAGGAGATTAAAGACAATGCGTCCCAGCTACAACTGGGTTCTGTTAACACAGATACGATTGTATATACGGCGGATACTGCCCTCCAAAATAGTTTCTCTCGTTTTGAGGAAATAACATTAGAGGAATTGTTACAACGTGTAAATGGAATAAAACAGACAACATGTTTACTTGACCCTCTTCTGGGAAACTGATCAAGGAGCTCTTTGTATTATTATGTCCATCAGTGCTAAATATTATAAACTTATCACTTTCCTCGGGCACTGTTCCCCTAGCATTCAAAAAAGCGGTTATTCATCCTCTTCTTAAAAGACCTAACCTCGATCCTGACCTCATGGTAAAATACCGACCGGTGTCTCACCTTCCCTTTATTTCAAAAATCCTCGAAAAAATTGTTGCGGAGCAGTTAAATGAACACTTAGCGTCTAACAATCTATGTGAAACCTTTCAATCCGGTTTCAGGGCAAATCACTCCACGGAGACAGCCCTCGGAAAAATGACAAATGATCTATTGCTAACGATCGATTCTGATGCGTCATCTATGTTGCTGCTCCTCGATCTTAGCGCTGCTTTCGATACAGTCGATCATAATATTTTATTAGAACGTATCAAAACACGAATTGGTATGTCAGACTTAGCCCTGTCTTGGTTTAACTCTTATCTTACTGATAGGATGCAGTGCGTCTCCCATAACAATGTGACCTCGGACTACGTTAAGGTAACGTGTGGAGTTCCCCAGGGTTCGGTCCTTGGCCCTGCACTCTTCAGCATCTACATGCTGCCGCTAGGTGACATCATACGCAAATACGGTGTTAGCTTTCACTGTTATGCTGATGACACCCAACTCTACATGCCCCTAAAGCTGACCAACACGCCGGATTGTAGTCAGCTGGAGGCGTGTCTTAATGAAATTAAACAATGGATGTCCGCTAACCTTTTGCAACTCAACGCCAAAAAAACGGAAATGCTGATTATCGGTCCTGCTAGACACCGACCTCTATTTAATAATACAACTCTAACATTTGACAACCAAACAATTAAACAAGGCGACTCGGTAAAGAATGTGGGTATTATCTTTGACCCAACTCTCTCCTTTGAGTCACACATTAAAAGCGTTACTAAAACGGCCTTCTTTCATCTCCGTAATATCGCTAAAATTCGCTCCATTTTGTCCACTAAAGACGCTGCGATCATTATCCATGCGTTTGTTACATCTCGCCTCGACTACTGTAACGTATTATTTTTGGGTCTCCCAATGTCTAGCATTAAAAGATTACAGTTGGTACAAAATGCGGCTGCTAGACTTTTGACAAGAACAAGAAAGTTTGATCACATTACGCCTGTACTGGCTCACCTGCACTGGCTTCCTGTGCACTTAAGATGTGACTTTAAGGTTTTACTACTTACGTATAAAATACTACACGGTCTAGCTCCATCCTATCTTGCCGATTGTATTCTACCATATGTCCCGGCAAGAAATCTGCGTTCAAAGGACTCCGGCTTGTTAGTGATTCCCAAAGCCCAAAAAAAGTCTGCGGGCTATAGAGCGTTTTCCGTTCGGGCTCCAGTACTCTGGAATGCCCTCCCGGTAACAGTTCGAGATGCCACCTCAGTAGAAGCATTTAAGTCTCATCTTAAAACTCATTTGTATACTCTAGCATTTAAATAGACTCCCTTTTTCGACCAGTTGATCTGCCGTTTCTTTTCTTTTTCTCCTATGTCCCACTCTCCCTTGTGGAGGGGGTCCGGTCCGATCCGGTGGCCATGTACTGCTTGCCTGTGTATCGGCTGGGGACATCTCTGCGCTGCTGATCCGCCTCCGCTTGGGATGTTTTCCTGCTGGCTCCGCTGTGGACGGGACTCTCGCTGCTGTGTTGGATCCGCTTTGGACTGGACTCTTGCGACTGTGTTGGATCCATTATGGATTGAACTTTCACAGTATCATGTTAGACCCGCTCGACATCCATTGCTTTCCTCCTCTCCAAGGTTCTCATAGTCATCATTGTCACCGACGTCCCACTGGGTGTGAGTTTTCCTTGCCCTTATGTGGGCCTACCGAGGATGTCGTAGTGGTTTGTGTTGTGGTTTGTGCACCCCTTTGAGACACTAGTGATTTAGGGCTATATAAGTAAACATTGATTGATTGATTAGGGCCGCGGCCACAAACACTCGCCACCTCTGCCCCCGCCAGCAATGGCGTGAGGCCTGAATGAGTTTTCCGCAGAAAAAAAGAAGGGTGTGATTACTGTGTTGGTGCGTGACTTGGAACCATGCAGGCACAAACACACATGATGCCAGGCGGCTGGAAGATTTAGAGACGGGGTCGGCAATCCGCGGCTCTTTAGCGCCGCTCTAGTGGCTCTCTGGAGCTTTTTCAAAAATATATTAAAAAAGGAAAAGATGAGGGGGGGAAACAAAAAAACTATTTTTTGTTTTAATATAGTTTCTGTAGGAGGACAAACATGACACAAACCTCCCTAATTGCTATAAAGCACACTGTATTAAACATGCTTCACTGATTCGAGTATTTGGCGAGCGCTGTTTTGTCCTACTAATTTTGACAGTCCTTGAACTCACCCTAGTTTGTTTACATGTACAACTTTCTCCGACTTTCTAGGACGTGTTTTATGCCACTTCTTTTTCTGTCTCATTTTGTCCACCAAACTTTTAACGTTGTGCGTGAATGCACAAAGGTGAGTTTTGTTGTTGTTTTTGACTTGTGTGGAGTGATAATCAGGCGTATTTTGGTCACTGCATGACTGCAAGCTAATCGATGCTAACATGCTATTTAAAGTCCTACTGAAACCCACTACTACCGACCACGCAGTCTGATAGTTTATATATCAATGATGAAATATTAACATTGCAACACATGCCAATACGGCCTTTTTAGTTTACTAAATTGCAATTTTAAATTTTGTGCGAAAGTATCATGCTAAAACATCGCGGTATGATGACGCATGCGCGCGACGTTGAGCATTGTAGAGGACATTTTGGTCCAGAACCGTTCACAGCTATAAGTCGTCTCTTTTCATCGCATAATTCCACACTACTATGGAAATCTGTGTTGCTGAATCTGTTGCAATTTGTTCAATTAATAATGGAGACGTCAAAGAAGAAAGCTGTAGGTGGGAAGCGGAGTTTTGCGACCACCTTTAGCAACACAAACAGAACCGGTGTTTCCTTGTTTACATTGCCGAAAGATGACGGTGAAGTTTTACTCCGGAACAGAGCGCTCAGGCGAACATGGTTCCCTTCCACATGTCACCGGCAGGTTTCGGTGAGAACATGGTGATAATAAGTCTGTTCTTACCATAGACATGAGCGGAGAGCTTGAGTCGTTCCTCCTGCACCTGTCAAAGAGGCAGCTGTGGACTCTCTTGCCTCCTCCCACCGGTCGCCCTCGACTGTTGGATGCTTCCACCGGAGGGGGAAAAAAACATCTCAGCCCGGCCCCAACGGCTGCCTTCGCCTCGTTGAGAAACGTGGCTTCCCTCGGAGACACTGGCGGTCACCACACCCGTGGCCACACCCCTCCGACTTTCAGGTCCTACAGGTACGACCATATAATCTCACTAAAACACTAGTAACACAATAAGCAGATAAGGGATTTTCCTAGTGAATCGCTCTGCCGTCTAGTTATTTTTTTTTGTAGTCCTTCACTCTCACCTTCCTCATCCCCAAATATTTCATCTTTGCTCAAATTAATGGGGACATTGTTGCTTTCTCGGTCTGAATCGCTCCCGCTGCTGGTGGCCATGATTGTAAACAATGTTTAGATGTGAGGAGCTCCACAACCCGTGACGTCACGCGCACATCGGCTGCTATTTCCGGTACAAGCAAGGCTTTTTTATTAGCGACCAAAAAGTTGCCAACTTTATCGTGGATGTTCTCTACTAAATCCTTTCGGCAAAAATATGGCAATATCGCGAAATGATCAAGTATGACACATAGAATGGACCTGCTATCCCCGTTTGAATAAGAACATCTCATTTCAGTAGGGCTTTAGGCTACCAAAAGTACATATTGCATCATTATGCCTCATTTGGAGGTATATTTGAGCTCATTTAGTCCTGATAATTAGTTGTATATCTCATGACACACAATCTGTATGTAATATGGCTTTTAATTTTTTGCAGCTCCAGACGGATTTGTTTTTGTATTTTTGGTCCAATATGGCGATCTCGTCATTTTGGGTTGCCGACCCCTGATTTAGAGGAATGTCTCAGCGGGGGATTGTGTGGTGAAGATGACATGCCATCATCCTGTTTGTACTGCGCCTTGATGGCTTTATTTCCATCGCAGTCTGGCGCCCGGCCCGGTTTTGGCTTGTCTTGTGGCGCATAAAAAGGCAAGCGTCGGTGGCGTTTCGACGTTTGTGTCAACCCGGAGTAGAAGTTCTGTCATTTGTACGTCATTTTACCACAGAGTGCTGCTTACTTACAGCAATCAGGCTGCTGGGGGTTTGTCAGGATTCTCTCAAAGTCTGCAGGGAGAAGCTGGATGTCTATGATGGCTCCACACAAGCCAAAGACAACATATTTGATGTTAAAACTGATTAACGTTTTTTTTTTTTTTTTTTGCAAATAATCATTAACTTTAGAATTTGATGCCAGCAACACGTGACAAATAAATTGGGAAAGGTGGCAATAAATACTTATAAAGTCGAGGAATGCTCATCAAACACTTATTTGGAACATCCCACAGGTGTGCAGGCTAATTGGGAACAGGTGGGTGCCATGATTGGGTATAAAAACAGCTTCCCAAAAAATGCTCAGTCTTTCACAAGAAAGGATGGGGCGAGGTACACCCCTTTGTCCACAACTGCGTGAGCAAATAGTCAAACAGTTTAAGAACAACGTTTCTCAGAGTGCAATTGCAAGAAATGTAGGGATTTCAACATCTACGGTCCATAATATCATCAAAAGGTTCAGAGAATCTGGAGAAATCACTGCACGTAAGCGATTATATTACGGACCTTCGATCCCTCAGGCGGTACTGCATCAAACACCGACATCAGTGTGTAAAGGATATTACCACATGGGCTCAGGACACATCATAAAACCACTGTCAGTAACTAAAGTTGGCCGCTACATCTGTAGGTGCAAGTTAAAACTCTACTATGCAAAGCCAAACCCATTTATGAACAACACCAAGGAACGTCGCCGGCTTGGCTGGGCCCGAGCTCATCTAAGATGGTCTGATGCAAAGTGGAAAGTGTTCTGTGGTCTGACGAGTCCACATTTCAAATTAGATTCAGAAACTGTGGACGTGGTGTCCTCCAGAACAAAGAGGAAAATAACCATCAGGTGTTAAGTTCAAAAGCCAGCATCTGTGATGGTATGGGGGTGTATTAGTGCCCAAAGTATGGGTAACTTACACATCTGTGAAGGCACCATTAATGCTGAAAGGTCCATACAGGTTTTGGAGCATCATATGTTGTCATCAAAGCAACGTTTTAATGGACGCCCCTGCTTATTTCAGCAAGACAAATGTTACAACAGCGTGGTTTCGTAGTAAAAGATTGCGGGTACTTTCCTGGCCCGCCTGCAGTCCAGACCTGTCTCCCATGGAAAATGTGTGGCGCATTAAGAAGCGTAAAATACGACAGCGGAGACTCCACACTGTTAAACCACTGAAGAGCAACATAAAACAAGAATGGGAAAGAATTCCACTTTCAAAGCTTCAACAATTAGTTTCCTCAGTTCCCAAACATTTATTGAGTGTTGTTAAAAGAAAAGGTGATGTAACATAGTGGTGAACATGCCCTTTCCCAACTACTTTGGCACGTGTGCAGCCATGAAATTCTAAGTTAATTATTATTTGCATACAAATAAAGTTTATGAGTTTGAACATCAAATATGTTGTCTTTGTAGCATATTCAACTGAATATGGGTTGAAAAGGATTTGCAAATCATTGTATTCTGTTTGTATTTACATCCAACACAATTTCCCAACTCATATGGAAACGGGGTTTGTAACAATGGTGAGGAACGGATGTATTTGAAGGTGTGTTTGTATGCATGCGTGCATAAGTGTGTGTGTGCAATGGACGCTGTGTGTACCTGTGCATGTATGTCAGCATGTATGCTAATGAGCATGGTGGAGCGTGGCAGAACATGCACACGCTAAAGTGGGATAGGTCAGCTTGTGTGTGTGTGTGTGTGTGAGTGTGGGTCTATGTAATTGTGCATCCCGGTGACCAGCAAGCCTTCTTTACCTCCACCAAGGGCTGGAAGCAATCAGCCGCTGTGCACCAAAGTCAGGCCAGAGTCCAGACCAGCATGCCCAGCGTGAGCCAAGCCAACACGGCCGCAGCATCGCCGGCTCTCACGCTGGCTGAAGTGTGGCCGCTGTCATGTCAGCGAGCAGACCCACATAACCCTTCTCATGGCCGTACTTGTCATAAACTAGACCGACTGCGGGACTTTTAGGATGTGTGTGTTCTTAAAGGGGAACATTATCACCAAACCTATGCAAGCGTCAATATATACCTTGATGTTGCAGAGAAAAGACCATGTATTTTTTTAACCGATTTCCGAACTATAAATGGGTGAATTTTGGCGAATTAAACGTGCTTCTGTTTTTCGGTCTTTTAGCGATGACGTCAGAACGTGACGTCACCGAGGTAACACACCCGCCATTTTCATTTTCACATTACAAACACCGGGTCTCAGCTCTGTTATTTTCCGTTTTTTTGACTATTTTTGGGAACCTTGGAGACATCATGCCTGGTTGGTGTGTTGTCTGAGGGTGTAACAACACTAACAGGGAGGGATTCAAGTTGCACCACTGGCAAGAAATCTGCCGCCAGACCCCCATTGAATGTACCAGAGTGTCTGCACATTTGACCGGCGATGCTAAGACAGACATGGCACAGAGATGTATGGATAACCTGCAGATGCATTTGCAACCATTAAGTCAACGAAATTACAAAGGTGAGTTTTGTTGATGTTGACTTATGTGCTAATCAGACATATTTGGTCGCAGCATGACTGCCAGCTAATCGATGCTAACATGCTACGCTAATCGGTGCTAACATGCTATTTACGCTAGCTGTATGTGCATTTGAAACTAGATACCCACATTTAATGCGAAACAAACACTTACCAATCGACGGATTTAAGTTGCTCCAGTGTCACAAGATGCGAAAGTCCTGATCGTTTGGTCCGCACATTTTACCAGCGATGCTAATAAGGCAGCCATGCTATGGGCCACTTCATTAGGTACACCCGCGCTATGGCCGAATAGCTTCAATAGCTATTCGCTCAATAGCTTCAATTTCTTCTTCAATTTCGTTTTCGCTATCTGCCTCCATACTCCGACCATCTGTTTCAATACATGCGTAATCTGTTGAATCGCTTAAGCCGCTGAAATGCGAGTCTGAATCCGGGCTAATGTCGCTATATCTTGCTGTGGTAACCGCCATGTTGTTTGTATTGGCAGCCCTGTATGACGTCGCAGGGAAATGGATAGTGGTTTCGAAGATAGCGAAAATAAGTCACTTTAAAGCTTTATTTAGGGATATTCAGGGACTGGTAAAATTTTGAAAAAAACTTCAAAAAATACAAAAAGCCACTAGGAACTGATTTTTATTGTTTTTAACCCTTTTGAAATTGTGATAATGTTCCCCTTTAAAGCACACTCGTACATCTTTATTTTCATGTTATGAGTAAACCTCTTGAACACTTCTGCTTGACTTTCTCATGATTTATAGGCAGTGTTCTTAATCACGGTTTATTCGCAGTGTTCCTAATAGCAGCGTTACATTACTTGTACTACCATCGAGTCATTTAATGAATTACTTTTAGGTCCGTTACCACAGTGTTTAATACCTTTCTTGAGCAGAGGCACATTTTTTTCATCGAAAAAACACGGAGAAACACCACCAGCAGAAATCATTAAAGGGGAACATTATCACAATTTCAAAAGGGTTGAAAACAATAAAAATCAGTTCCCAGTGGCTTGTTTTAATTTTCAAAGTTTTTTTCAAAATTTTACACCTCCCAATACAAACAACATGGCGGTTACCACAGCAAGATATAGCGACATTAGCTCGGATTCAGACTCGGATTTCAGCGGCTTAAGCGATTCAACAGATTACGCATGTATTGAAACAGATGGTCGGAGTATGGAGGCAGATAGCGAAAACGAAATTGAAGAAGAAATTGAAGCTATTGCGCGAATAGCTTTTGACGCTATTCGGCCATAGCGTGGGTGTACCTAATGAAGTGGCCCATAGCATGGCTGCCTTATTAGCATCGCCGGTAAAATGTGCGGACCAAACGATCAGGACTTTCGCATCTTGTGACACTGGAGCAACTTAAATCCGTCGATTGGTAAGTGTTTGTTTCGCATTAAATGTGGGTATCTAGTTTCAAATGTACATACAGCTAGCGTAAATAGCATGTTAGCATCGATTAGCGTAGCATGTTAGCATCGATTAGCTGGCAGTCATGTCGTCGACCTAATATGTCTGATTAGCACATAAGTCAACAACATTAACAAAACTCACCTTTGTGATTTCGTTGACTTAATGGTTGCAAATGCATCTGCAGGTTATCCATACATCTCTGTGCCGTGTCTGTCTTAGCATCGCCGGTCAAATGTGCAGACACTCTGGTACATTCAATGGGGGCCGTCTCTGCTTCACATGCGGTAAGTCTTTGCTGTCGTCCAGCATTTTGTGTTTTGTTTACTGTTATGATCCGCTGCTCGGATCATATTTTTGATTTCGATTTTTGAGTCTTTTTGTGTTTTCTATTTGTTTTGGACTCACTCAGTTCCGGTTTGTGCGCCTCTGTTTGTTTCCATGGTAACTTATTATTTTCACCTGCCGCCTGTTCTGAACGTGCACCTGTGTTGTGATTACTGTCTTGATTTAAGCCTTCCTTCTTCGTTCATTCGGGCTGGCTTTGTAGTTTGTGTTCTCACAACTAGTAACGACTTTTGTACTCAGTCTGGACTTGCTAGCTTCCGCGCTAGGCCCTTGATCTTCTAGCTCCCATGCTAGCTCTTTTGTTTTGCCTTTTGTACTTTGAGAAAGTTTTTCTTTTTCATAGTCCGATTTATATTTAAATAAATCATTTGTTCTTACCTTCACGCTGTGTCCGAAGCCCGACTGCATCCTTGGGAGAACTAACCCGCATCACCATGCGACTCACTCGTTACAGTTTACTTTTCAGCCAGTTCAGTTTTAGTTTCGTTTTGCATAGCCATGTCCAAGCTTAAATGCATTTTTTTAGAGGCAATCCCCTTTTTTTTTTGGGTTTAAGCAAAGGTGGCAGCGCTCTGAGCTGCCACCTTATCGTGGTAGAGGAGTTTGCGTGTCCCAATGATCCAAGGAGCTATGTTGTCCGGGGGCTTTATTCCCCCTGGTAGGGTCTCCCAAGGCAAACAGGTTCTAGGTGAGGGATCAGACAAAGAGCAGCTCGAAGACCTCTATGAAGAAGATAAAACATGGACCCAGATTTCCCTCGCCCGGACGCGGGTCACCGGGGCCTCCCTCTGTAGCCAGGCCGGGAGGTGGGGCACGATGGCGAGCGCCTGGTGGCCGGGTCTGTTCCCATGGGGCCCGGCCGGGCACAGCCCGAAGAGGCAACGTCGGTCACCCCTCCAATGGGCTCACCACCCATAGCAGGGGCCATAGAGGTCGGGTGCAATGTGAGCTGGGCGGCAGCCGAAGGCAGGGCACTTGGCGGTCCGATCCCCGGCTACAGAAGCTAGCTCTTGGGACGTGGAACGTCACCTCACTGGGGGGGAAAGAGCCTGAGCCAGTGCGCGAAGTGGAGAAGTTCCGCCTGGATATAGTCGGACTCACTTCGACGCACAGCAAGGGCTCTGGAAACACTTCTCTCGAGAGGGACTGGACCCTCTTCCACTCTGGCGTTGCCAACAGTGAGAGGCGACGGGCTGGGGTGGCAATTCTGGTTGCCCCCCGGCTTAAAGCCTGCACGTTGGAGTTCAACCCAGTGGACGAAAGGGTAGCCTCCCTCCGCCTTCAGGTGAGGGGACGGGTCCTGACTGTTGTTTGTGCTTACGCACCAAACGGCAGTTCAGAGTACCCACCCTTTTTGGGTACACTCGAGGGAGTACTGGAAAGTGCTCCTCCGGGTGATTCCCTTGTCCTACTGGGGGACTTCAACGCTCATGTTGGCAACGACAGTGAAACCTGGAGAGGCGTGATTGGGAAGAATGGCTGCCCGGATCTGAACCAGAGTGGTGTTTTGTTATTGGACTTTTGTGCTCGTCACAATTTGTCCATTACAAACACCATGTTCAAACATAAGGGTGTCCATATGTGCACTTGGCACCAGGACACCCTAGGCCGCAGTTCCATGATCGACTTTGTAGTTGTGTCATCGGACTTGCGACCTTATGTTTTGGACACTCGAGTGAAGAGAGGGGCGGAGCTTTCTACCGATCACCACCTGGTGGTGAGTTGGCTGCGATGGTGGGGGAGGATGCCGGACCGACCTGGCAGGCCCAAACGCATTGTGAGGGTCTGCTGGGAACGTCTGGCAGAGTCTCCTGTCAGAGAAAGTTTCAATTCCCACCTCCGGAAGAACTTCGAACATGTCACGAGGGAGGTGCTGGACATTGAGTCCAAGTGGACCATGTTCCGCACCTCTATTGTCGAAGCGGCTGATCGGAGCTGTGGCCGCAAGGTAGTTGGTGCCTGTCGGGGCGGCAATCCTAAAACCCCTTGGTGGACACCAGCGGTGAGGGATGCCGTCAAGCTGAAGGAGGAGTCCTATCGGGTCCTTTTGGCTCATAGGACTCCGGAGGCAGTGGACAGGTACAGACAGGCCGAGCGGTGTGCGGCTTCAGCGGTCGCTGAGGCAAAAACTCGGACATGGGATGAGTTCGGGGAAGCCATGGAAAACGACTTCCGGATGGCTTCGAAGCGATTCTGGACCACCGTCCGCCGCCTCAGGAAGGGGAAGCAGTGCACTATCAACACCGTGTATGGTGCGGATGGTGTTCTGCTGACCTCAACTGCGGATGTTGTGGATAGGTGGAAGGAATACTTCGAAGATCTCCTCAATCCCACCAACACGTCTTCCTATGAGGAATCAGTGCCTGGGGAATCTGTGGTGGACTCTCCTATTTCTGGGGCTGAGGTCGCTGAGGTAGTTAAAAAGCTCCCCGGTAAGGTTTATTCAGTTGTACTGGAGAGGAGGCTACGCCGGATAGTCGAACCTCGGATTCAGGAGGAACAGTGTGGTTTTCGTCCTGGTCGTGGAACTGTGGACCAGCTCTATACTCTCGGCAGGGTTCTTGAGGGTGCATGGGAGTTTGCCCAACCAGTCTACATGTGCTTTGTGGACTTGGAGAAGGCATTCGACCGTGTCCCTCGGGAAGTCCTGTGGGGAGTGCTCAGAGAGTATGGGGTATCGGACTGTGTTATTGTGGCGGTCCGCTCCCTGTACGATCAGTGACAGAGCTTGGTCCGCATTGCCGGCAGTAAATCGAACACATTTCCAGTGAGGGTTGGACTCCGCCAAGGCTGTCCTTCGTCACCGATTCTGTTCATAACTTTTATGGACAGAATTTCTAGGCGCAGTCAAGGCGTTGAGGGGTTCCGGTTTGGTGACCGCAGGATTAGGTCTCTGATTTTTGCAGATGATGTGGTCCTGATGGCTTCATCTGACCGGGATCTTCAGCTCTCACTGGATCGGTTTGCAGCCGAGTGTGAAGCGACCGGAATGAGAATCAGCACCTCTAAGTCCGAGTCCATGGTTCTCGCCCGGAAAAGGGTGGAGTGCCATCTCCGGGTTGGGGAGGAGACCCTGCCCCAAGTGGAGGAGTTCAAGTACCTAGGAGTCTTGTTCACGAGTGGGGGAAGAGTGGATCGTGAGATCGACAGGCGGATCGGTGCGGCGTCTTCAGTAATGCGGACGTTGTACCGATCCGTTGTGGTGAAGAAGAAGCTGAGCCGGAAGGCAAATCTCTCAATTTACCGGTCGATCTACGTTCCAATCCTCACCTATGGTCATGAGCTTTGGGTCATGACCGAAAGGATAAGATCACGGGTACAAGCGGCCCAAATGAGTTTCCTCCGCCGTGTGGCGGGTCTCTCCCTTAGAGATAGGGTGAGAAGCTCTGCCATCCGGGAGGAGCTCAAAGTAAAGCCGCTGCTCCTCCACATGGAGAGGAGCCAGATGAGGTGGTTCGGGCATCTGGTCAGGATGCCACCCGAACGCCTCCCTAGGGAGGTGTTTAGGGCACGTCCAACCGGTAGGAGGCCACGGGGAAGACCCAGGACACGTTGGGAAGACTATGTCTCTCGGCTGGCCTGGGAACACATCGGGATCCCCCGGTAAGAGCTAGACGAAGTGGCTGGGGAAAGGAAAGTCTGGGTTTCCCTGCTTAGGCTGTTGCCCCCGCGACCCGACCTCGGATAAGCAGAAGAAGATGGATGGAAGATGGATGGATTTAAGCATTAGACACTTTGTTTACCTGCACGCTGCCTCCCGCTGTTCCCAACATCTACAAAGCAATTAGCTTCCTGCTGCCACATACTGATATCTCCTGAGCTCCAGACAGCACAGACACTCAACAAGGGCACATTATTTACGGATTCCATTTACTTGTGTGCAAAAAAATATTTTTAACCCAATTAGGTAAAATGACATCATCTCCCAAGGAACACCAGACTGTATCTCACGGCAAACTAGTGTGCTGTGGCACAGTGGTTAAAAAACCACTGCGTTACAACACTGCTAGCGATAGCTTAATGTAACGTGGCGCGCTACATTTGATGTCGTGTCACGCACAATGTCATCAGTGCAGCAAGTTCAATGCGGGAAATAACTATTTACTGGTGAAAGGGACAAGCAGTACTAAAATGACCTTGATGTCAAACAGGAAGTGGCACCATCACACTGTGAATAATGAATGAATGGGAATAACGAACTGTGGAGAGGTGGAGTCGACGGAGCGGCAGGGCACGCTGGAGCCTGGCCCAAGATGGCGGCAAGGAGGCGGAGGATGCGAGCGAGAGGCGAGGCGTGCCGGGAGCGACGCCACAATCAAGTTCAGGTGCGTGGATCGCACACCTTGACACAATCAGTGTACTGTATCTCCTCTCTGTGTATAAAAGGGTAAAAGGAGGTGAGAACGTGGCAGAAGGAGGAGGAGAGCCCGCAGCAGAACCTGAAGAGCGAGAGCAACAGAGAGTGAGACACGAGAGACGGAGACTGAAAAGCGACGGAGGAGCGAGCAGCGGAGAAGGAGCTGAAAAGCGACCAGACCTGAAGACACCTTGTTATTGAAAAATAAACAAGAGTCAAACCTGCAAAAGCAATGTCCTTCCTTGGTGGTCAGTGGAACCCGCACGACGAGGGCAAGAGACTGTCACACGAACAAAAAATCAATGATTGGAGTGACAAACTTGCCATCCAAACAGTACCCCGTTTGTTGACAAAATGACATGAGAAACTGCACATTCAATCTTTTTATGAAGCAGAGGGAACACAATTCAGTGAAAAGATTGAAAAAGAGATGGCGTCACACTGCAGCTACTAACAGCAAAAGCTAAGTAACGTGGCTCCGTTGAAACCCACCTTGCTGATAAACGAACACGTGGTCACGGTTGCACTTCTGCACACCAGAATATAAATACCCAATTCAGTTGGTATTTTTTAATGAGTTTCAACATTCAGGCAATAATTGCCTCGCTTCAATTATCCCCTGCTTCCAATCAACTTTCTGTGTTTTAAGTAAATAAACAGCTCATAGTTAGGGTAGTATTGTCAGTGTTTCCATAGGAAAAAACAACACGTTCTTTTCAATGATCCCAAGGCTGCAAAACATGGTCGCCATGTAAACAAACAGCGGACGAGTTGATGGTTGGTACAAGAGCCCCCTCTGGCCATTGAGGGGAACTACACCTAATGATGTAATCAATTTGAGAAAAGAGCAACAGACTTTTGTCGCTCTTTTTTTTTTTTTCCTTCTCCAATTACAAAACAAGTGGGGCCAAAAAAAACAGACAATTAGCCCGAAACTGGATATGGACTCCACCCTGAAGATTACACACTCCGAACACACTCAGCTAGCATAACTGCTCTCCTCTAACCACGCCGTCTGTCCGTGTTGTGTGTGTGTGTGTGTGTGTGTGTGTTTGTGTGTGTGTGTGTGGACATGTCAAGTTGCTGTAGGCGTGCCTGGGCGGTGACACTGACGACTGTTGTTGCCTGTCAGCTGTGGAGCAAGAATGTGTTGTCGCACAAAACTATGTCGGCTATTGTCAAAAATCGACACACACACACACACACACACACACACACACACACACACACATCAACACACGCACACGTCAACACACGCACACGTCAACACACGCACACGTCAACACACCTGCTTCCGTCATGTCACACGGTTAGTCATACTAGTCAGTGTAATTCTACTGTCTTGGTGAAGCACTATACTGTATAGCAATGTATTATATCAGAGGTCACACTGGGTTAAAGCAAATAAAAATAAAAAAATAAAAAAAAATATATATATATATATATATATATATATATATACGTCATGATCCGCTACTTGGATCATGTCATATTCTAGTTTTGTATCACATCCTGTTTGGTATTTGTCTTCCTTTTGTTCCTGGTGGCACTTCCTGTTTGTTTCCGTTTCCATAGCTACGTATTTAGTCTCACCTGCCTCTTGTTTTTCCAGCCGCACCTGCTTTTGTGATTATCACCTTTATTTAAGCCTGCCCTTTTTGTTCATTCGATCTCGCATATTAGTTTCTGTTCGATGCAACAGGTGACGTTGCGGAGTCCCGATTGTCGTAAAAGACTTTTGGTACTCGTTAGCTTCCACGCTATTCCTTTGCTTGTTCCCTAGCTCACATGCTAGCGCTTTTTGTTTTTTCTAGCTGCCATGTTAGTTCTGTTTGTTTTGCCTTTAGTGCCTTGTGCAAGTGTTTCTGTTCTTAGTTTGTTTTGTTAGTATTAATAAATCATCATTTTTTTACCTTCATGCTGTGTCCAAGTCCGACTGCATCGATGCCAGCGAAGCATCACTAATATATATATATATATATATATATATATATATATATATATATATATATATATATATATATATATATATATATAGTTTGGGGACCCCTGTACTACTGTCTTATGCTGTAATGTGCATGCCAAACCAGCAGGTGGTGCTATAACTGCTAACAGCAATCCGAAGCTCACATTATTTTATTAGGTACTTTTTTTTAGCATAGTTTTAACAATTATAATTTTTAAATCACTCTTATTTGTAATTACGTAATACAAATAAAACGTGTAAAATTTTTCGACGTACCAATTAGGTCCGACTAAAGACAAAAACAGAACTTTGATAAATGCTTTTGAGAAAATGAGAAAAACACAGTGGAAAGCTGCACAGGCAGTATCATACTTCCAATGCAGCAACTGCCATCTTCTGGTCATAATTTGAAAAAATTAAATAGAATTAATGAATAAACTGCATGAAGAGGTTGTCTACAGCCACGGTTCTTAATGCCGACAGGTTTTTTTGTACCTCCAAGCTAATTAGAGACTTGGGGATTATTTGCACACAAGTCTTTATTAGTCAAAATGAAAGTAAGTGATGTGTTGATGTTAAGAATGAGTACTTTTCACATTTGAATCGATACTGTACCAATTTCCGGCACCTGGTGATCGATACCATCGCCAATTTTCACTTACTTTGTGTCTGCTCAAAAATGAGAATGTGTTTAGTAATAACACATTTATTATGTAAGAGATCACAGTGGACAATAACTGGGCTGTCTCGATTTCTCATATTTCTGAGTCCCATCCATTTCCTACCGCTTATTCCCTTTGGGGTCGCGGAGGGCGCTGGTGACTTCTGAGTCCCATTTGCAAGTTTTATAAAGTACACTAGCAGTAGTGTATCGGCTACAGTGTGTCGCCTAGCAAGGAAGTAGTCTTTGCCATTAAGCTGAGCTCGTCTTTTGTCGCACCCTACAAAATGTTTGTACTGAAACTTTTGTACGTGCACATCGGCTGTTTGACTGTAACATGCATCTTAGGTTCATCACTCAAATTATACATTTTAAAGCGAGACAAAGCTGCGAGGTGCTAATGTTATGGTGCTTCAAATGTGGCTCCTGTCAGCTTACGGAGAAAAGAAAAAGTTACTTTTGGAGGTTGCCTACAGCCACTTTTACTAGATTGTTGTCATGGAAACACACCCTAACAACACACTGCAAAATACTAGAATATTCATGTCTGAGGCTCCAGCACCCCCCACTACCCAAATAGGGACAAGCGGTAAAAATGGATGGATGGATGGATGTTGGTAACAAACCACCGTATTTCCTTGAATTGCCGCCGGGTATATAGTATGGGCCTGCCTAGAATTAACAGCGGGTCAAACTCTTTTCGCAAAATTGTATTTTTATTAGCGCATGTCTAGAATTTCCGCCGGGTCAAACTCGTTTCGCAAAATAATTAGCATATGCCTACAATTTCCACCAGGTCGAACTCGTCACGTCACCTGTCATCATTTTCAAAATGGAGGAGGCCGATTTCAATCATTTGAAATCGCATAAAGTGAAGAAGATTAAGAGCTATTCAGTAGAATTTAAGGTCCAAGCTATTAAATATGCTAAAAACGGTAAGCAGCTATGTTTTATTAATATACCGTAGCTGCATGTGTCAAATATGAGTCATTAAATGACTCCCGCCTCCTGGTGGTAGAGGGCGCTAGTGATCCTTCTTGCGACTACTCGGCTGCAGAAGAAGTGACAACAAGCAGCAAGAGTGAGCAGCGATCCTTTATTTTTTCCTCTCGCTTGCACTTTTAACATGGAGGATTACACATCTAAAATAAAACCGTTTTCTAAACTGGACTTTCAATCGAAGCAGGAGGTAATAAAGGAAGATCTCCATCGAGACAGAGAGACTTTTAAAACTGAAGAAAGATAAGGAAGACTTCTACAAACAAGTTATTGATGCTTTTGATCAGAAGGAGCTGCGCGTGGACTTCATTTATAAGTAAAGGTAACACCACAATAAAGTTTTTTTTATTAAATGTGCTTTTCATGATGGTATCCTTACATCACACTCAAATTTTTAAGCACAGGCCTAAATTTACCGCATGCCTTTGGTAAGCACCGGAGTGAGAAGAGTTGTTAAATTAATTAGCGCCCCGGCGGCAATTCAAGGAAATACGCTACTAACATGTGCAATCCAACACAACAAGACAGACATGCAGCTGGAAAACACACAAGACAAAAACAAAGAAGGGAAGCTGGAATGCTCGGCGAGACAAAATCTAAATATTCCGCCGCTGTGACCACGCCCCCTGTGACCACGCCCCCCTTGCGTGGCGTTTACACTTGAAGCGGGAATGCGGCCGTGATGCAGCAGGTGACAGCTTGTGCCGTGCGAGTGATGGTCTGTTAATAATCACCATGCTCGTAAGTCATCATCGAGCCTTGAGCAGGGAGTCAAACTTGTCTTTAGTCGCAATCATGGCTGGAAATATGAAGGAATAGCAATGAATATCAGCCTTGTTACGCAATTCACATCGACAATTTTGTTTGATTTTTATCATTTTATTTTACCAATAGATTGATGGATAAATTGCTTCGAAATTGTATGTGAAGGGGACAAACCTATTGATGTATTTTCATTTAGTAACCCTCCCAAAATGCTTAATATTAAAGGTTTTGAAGATTGGTAGTAGAGGTTCTCAGAAGCAAGTTTTTTCCGGGTGATGGTACTACAAGTTCACTTAGGTCAGGGGTGTCCAAACTTTTTCCACTGAGGGCCACACACTGAAAATTCAAAACGAGCGAGGGCTATTTTGATCCATCCATCCATTTTCTACCGCTTATTCCCTTTTGGGGTCGCAGCATTTTGATATTTTTTTCATTTAAAAACCAGTACAATAAATGAAGTGAAGTGAAGTGAATTATATTTATATAGCGCTTTTTCTCTAGTGACTCAAAGCGCTTTACATAGTGAAACCCAATACCGAAGTTACATTTAAACCAGTATGGGTGGCACTGGGAGCAGGTGGGTAAAGTGTCTTGCCCGAGGACCCAACGGCAGTGACTAGGATGGCGGAAGCGGGGATCGAACCTGCAACCCTCAAGTTGCTGGCACGGCCGCTCTACCAACCGAGCTATACTGCCCCATGATAAATGTATAAAAAAGTCTACATTTAAGCCTCCACTCAAGCCAAAGGGATTTGGTCAAAAATATATAAAAAAATCATCATTACTTAGTACAGGGGTGTCTAAAAAAACCAAACAAACGTGGTATAAAAGAGCAAACAAGTGAAATGTAACAATAAATTGCTGCAATGTTTAGTCTAATATTACAAAGCTGCCATGCAGGCTGTTTCTTTAAAAAAATAATAATGAATCAAAATCAACATCATTATGAATTATTGACCTATTCGAGGTTCCAATTATGTCACATTAAATATTCCACTGAAATATTTTTTGGGGGAAATGTTGCATATTTTGTGTTTGCCATATGAAAAACTGAGCTGTTTTTTTATTATTATTTTTTTTAAAAGGGCCTAAAATGAACAAACAAAAAACATCAACATCAATCAAACTTGCAATTTAAAGGATAGATCTGAAGCTGATCTCAAGATCAGGTAATGTATTTTAGTAGAGCATAAAACATTGAGTTACCCCCCCCCCAAAAAAAATTAGCTGAAAAAAAAGATGAGAGCAATGCATTATGGGTACACGGTGACAGCCGGACTAACTGTCTCGCTGCATTCTGGGGAAAACTGTCCCTTAAAATAGCGATGGATTTAGGTGCTTTTAAATAATGTGTACTTATATGACACTTTTACCTAAAATCAGGGGTGTCCGAAGTGCGGCCCGGGGGCCATTTTTTAACGGCCCCACAACACATTCTAAAAATACGATAAAAACAAAAAAACAAACGTGGTATAAAAGAGCAAACAGGTGAAATGTAACAATAAATTTTTGCAAAGCTGCCATGCAGGCTGTTTCTTTAAAAAATAATAAATCAAAATCAACATCATTTTGAATTATTGACCTATTCAAGGCTCCAATTATGTCACATTAAATATTCCACTTTGAGGTATTCTTTGGGGAAAATGTTGCATATTTTGTGTTTGCCATATAAAAAACTGAGCTGTTTTTTGTTTTTTTTAAAAGAAGGGCCTAAAACGAACAAACAAAAAACATGAACAAAAATCAAACTTATAATTTAAAGTATAGATCTGAAGCTGATCTCGAGATTATTGTGCTAAAAGTAAACACTAAAAACAAATTATAATTTTTTTTTTTTAACACTTTAATGAGTGGAACCCTTTTGGATCCCCAGTAATTTTAGTGGGATTTTTTTTGTATGTGTCATTGCTCAAAAAATGTTAATGTTATGAGTTGACCTTTTTAAGGCTAAAATTATTTTACAATATCAAACATTCCACTTTAAAATTTAGTTGGGGGAAAATATTGCACATTAGGTGTTTTTTTCCATAAAAAACCTGGGTTCTTCTTATACAAAAAGGGCATACAACTTAAATGTTTAAAACGTTTTTTTTTTGACAGGTAGACCTAATGTTGTTTGAGAGATTTAATCTTTGAGTAATAATAATAATAATACTAAGTAATGATAATCATTTTTATATTTTTTTGACCAAATCCCTTTGGTTTGAGTGGAGGCCTAAATGTAAACTTTTTTTAAATACATTTATTGAATTGGTTTTTAAATTTAAAAATATCAAAATGGCCCCTGCTCGCTTTGATTTTTCAGTGTGTGGCTGTCAGTGTAAAAAGTTTGGACACCCCTGACTTAGTATTATTATTATAATTTATTATTATTCAAAGTTTAAATCTCTCGATCAACCTATCAAAAAAACCTTTTAAACAGTTGTATGCCCTTTTTGTCAAAGAAGAATCCAGGTTTTTTTATGGAAAAAATCATCTGATTTTCCCCCAATTAAATTTTAAAGTGGAATGTTTGATATTGTAAAAATAATTGGAGCCTTAAAAAGGTCAATAAATCATAACAACATTGACATTTTTTGAGCAATGACACATACAAAAAAAAATCCCACTAAAATTATTGGGGATCCAAAAGGGTTTCCACTCATTAGTGTTAAAAAAATTAATTATAATTTGTTTTTAAAGTTTACTTTTAGCACAATAATCTCGAGATCAGCTTCAGATCTATCCTTTAAATTATAAGTATGATTGTTGTTCATGTTTTTTGTTTGTACGTTTTAGGCCCTACTTTAAAAAAAAAAAAACAGCTCAGTTTTTTATATGGCAAACACAAAATATGCAACATTTTCCCATAAAATTTCTCAAAGTGGAATATTCAATGTGACATAATTGGAGCCTCGAATAAGTCAATAATTCAAAATGATGTTGATTTTGATTCATTATTATTTTTTAAAGAAACAGCCTGCATGGCAGCTTTGTTAAAATGTATTGTCACATTTCACCTGTTTGCTCTTTTATACCACATTTGTTTTTTTGTTTTTATCGTATTTTTAGAATGTATTGTGGGGCCGTTAAAAAATGGCCCCCGGGCCGCACTTTGGACACCACTGATTTTAGGTAAAAGTGTTTTGTGAGTACACATTATTTAAAAGCACCTAAATGCATCGCTATTTTAAGGGACAGTTTTCCCCAGAATGCAGCCAGACAGGAAGACCGGCTGTCACTGTGTACCCATGATGCATTGCTCTCATCTTTTTTTTCAGCTAATTTTGGGGAGGGTAACTCAATATTTCATGCTTTACTAAATTACATTACCTGATTGTTTGAAACTATTTAGAACCAAGATTAGTTTTAGGAAAAACAGCAAATAATCATTAACTTTAGAAGTTGATGCCAACAACACGTGACAAAGAAGTTGGGAAAGGTGGCAATAAATACTGATAAAGTCAAAGAATGCTCATCAAACAGTTATTTGGAACATCCCACAGGTGTGCAGGCTAATTGGGAACAGGTGGGTGCCATGATTGGGTATAAAAGCAGCTTCCATGAAATGCTAAGTAATTCACAAACAAGGATGGGGCGAGGGTCACCAATTTGTAAGCAAATTGTCGAACAGTTTTAGAACAACATTTCTCAACGAGCTATTGCAAGGAATTTAGGGATTTTACCATCTACGGTCCGTAAAATCATCAAAAGGTTCAGAGAATCTGGAGAAATCACTGCACGTAAGCGATGATATTACAGAACTTTGATCCCTCAGGCGGTACTGCATCAAAAGCAGACATCAGTGTGTAAAGGATATCACCACATGGGCTCAGGAACACTTCATAAAACCACTGTCAGTAAATACAGTTGGTTGCTACATCTGTAAGTGCAAGTTAAAACTCTGGTATGCAAAGCAAAACCCATTTATCAACAACACCAAGGAACGCCGCCGGCTTCGGTGGGTCCGAGCTCATCTAGGATGGACTGATCCAACTTAGTATCTGAAAGCCGCGGACATTTAATTGTGGCTTGAGTACAAATATTTTCTAAATGTTTCCCGAAGGAAACTGTTCCCTGAGGAACAGTCTGAAGCAAAAAAACCAGCAGAGCCTGATTACGCTCGCGTGACGCCTAAGAGGAGATTGAATGTTTTGGCAGCCATCTGTCATGTTGTTATGCCAACCATCTGTTTTGTTGTCATGCCAACGAGTGTCAGACAGACACCCAGCTGGGGGGGCGAGGTCACCGCCACCGCACGCACGCAGCATCTGCATTCCCACAGTGGTCCTCCATCAGACCCTCCTCCCAAAACTTGATCACTTTTCACCCCTCCTCCTCGCTGGGTGGGCGGAGCCAAGTTGAAGGTGCTGAGCGAGGCCAGCGTAACTTCCTGAAGAACTGGTCTGGACAAAATACTCAGGAGATTTGAACACAAGCGCTCAGTTTTGTTTAACGAGCCCACTGAGATGCCCTTTGACCCACGACGGGGCTGGTGGGCGTGACCTCTTGCCCCCACGTGGACTGACCTCCGACCCAAGGCCATCAGGGTTTTTTTTTGCACTTGTCGCACACGGCAGTTTAGCGTTGCAGAAGCTGGTTCTGACCCAAAGCCTTTCGCGACACGCCCACAACGCAATGCTTTGGAAACTAAACAATCAAACTTGCAGCTCCCAAAGCAATTTTAAACCTCCAAGACTCATTAAGTGTTGACAAATGAGATGAGATGGGGGCTCCAAGTGTCATTTTTAGCCATTTCCTGTCTCCTATAAGCAGTGATGAGCAGTAACAAGCGACGTGGTTCTTGTTACTGCTCACCAGGACGGCGTGGCGAAGTCGGGAGAGTGGCCATGCCAGCAATCTGAGGGTTCCTGGTTCGATCCCCACCTTCTAGAAACCTAGTTGTGTCCTTGAGCAAGACACTTCACCCTTGCTCCTGATGGGTCCTGGTTAGGGCCTTACATGGCAGCTCCCGCCATCAGTGTGTGAATGGGTGTCAAAGCCCTTTGAGTTCCTTCAGGTAGAAAAAGCGCTATACAAGAATAACCCATTTACCATTAACCATGAATAATATTCAGTACCATACCGCTTCTAAAAAAGTACTGGTCAGGTCGCAACATTGCTGGTTTTACCGGCAGAGGAGCATGTTGGGCAGCGCACACACACAGAGTACTCACAGAATGCTAGAAGCGTACACTACTTTGTGTTAGAAATGGCAACAGCGGAGGACGCATGTGCACGTAGGAGCCAGTCTGCCCCACAACAAGAGGATAGAACAAAAGGTATTGACTTCAGCGTCAGACAACAAACGGCGGAGAAAGTTCTCGAGGTAAATTGTTACCATACATGGTCATTTCTGCTGACCTCAGGAGGCAGAAAACGTCACAGAGCAAATTCCATTTGGCTCGTTTGGAGGAAGTATGAGGGGAGGCAAGATTATTTTATAAATATCGCCCCAATCCCTCCCCAGTTTGATTTCAAATTGACGCTTACTAATCAATTTTATAATCGTCCATGTCCAAAATTACGATGCATGTAAAACTCCATAACCCCCCCCCCCCCCCCCCCCCCACACACACATATGTACAAGTACAAACCTCGTTTTCATGTGAGTTGGGAAATTGTGTTAGATGTAAATATAAACGGAATACAATGATTTGCAAATCCTTTTCAACCCATATTCAGTTGAATATGCTACAAAGACAACATATTTGATGTTCAAACTCATAAACCTTTTTTTGGGGGGGAAATAATAAATAACTTATAATTTCATGGCTGCAATACGTGCCAAAGTAGTTGGAAAAGGGCATGTTCACCACTGTGTTACATTACCTTTTATTTTAACAACACTCAATAAACGTTTGAGAACTGAGGAAACTAATCGTTGAAGCTTTGAAAGTGGAATTCTTTCCCATTCTTGTTTTATGTAGAGCTTCAGTCGTTCAACAGTCCGGGGTCTCCGCTGTCGTATTTTACGCTTCATAATGCGCCACACCTTTTCCATGGGAGACAGGTCTGGACTGCAGGCGGGCCAGGAAAGTACCCGCACTCTTTTACTACGAAACCACGCTGTTGTAACACATGGCTTGGCATTGTCTGGCTGAAATAAGCAGCGGCGTCCATGAAAAAGACGGCACTTAGATGGCAGCATATGTTCCAAAACCTGTATGTGCCTTTCAGCATTAATGGTGCCTTCACAGATGTGTAAGTTACCCGTGCCTTGGGCACTAATGCACCCCCATACCATCACAGATGCTGGCTTTTGAACTTTACGTCAATATCAGTCTGGATGTTTCGCTTCCCCTTTGGTCCGGATGACACGATGTCGAATATTTCCAAAAACAATTTGAAATGTGGACTCGTCAGACCACAGAACACTTTTCCACTTTGCATCAGTCCGTCTTAGATGTTCTCGGGCCCAAAGAAGCCGGCGGCATTTCTGGATGTTGTTGATAAATGGCTTTTGCTTTGCATAGTAGAGCTTTAACTTGCACTTACAGATGTAGCGACCAACTGTATTTAGTGACAGTGGTTCTCTGAAGTGTTCCTGAGCCCATGTGGTGATATCCCTTAGGGATTGATGTCGGTTTTTGATACAGTGCCGTCTGATGGATCGAAGGTCACGGTCATTCAATGTTGGTTTCCGGCCATGCCGCTTACGTGGAGTGATTTCTCCAGATTCTCTGAACCTTTTGCTGATATTACGGACTGTAGATGTTGAAATCCCTAAATTTCTTGCAATTGCACTTTGAGAAACGTTGTTCTTAAACTGTTTGACTATTTGTTCACGCAGTTGTGGACAAAGGGGTGTACCTCGCCCCATCCTTTCTTGTGAAAGACTGAGCATTTTTTGGGAAGCTGTTTTTATACCCAATCATGACACCCACCTGTTCCCAATTAGCCTGCACACCTGTGGGATGTTCCAAATAAGTGTTAGATGAGCATTCCTCAACGTTATCAGTATTTTTTGCCACCTTCCCCAACTTCTTTGTCACGTGTTGCTGGCATCAAATTATAAAGTTAATGATTATTTGCAAAAAAATAAAAATGTTTATCAGTTTGAACATCAAATACGTTGTCTTTGTAGCATATTCAACTGAATATGGGTTGAAAAGGATTTGCAAATCATTGTATTTCGTTTATATTTACATGTAACACAATTTCCCAACTCATATGGAAACGGGATTTGTACTTGGACTCCCTCACTAAGGAAAAGTAACACTCCCTACATGCATAAAACATCTTATCTCTCCTCCTCCTCCTCCCCCCACTACTCCCACTCCTACTACTTTGGTGGTTTATCTGCAGGTCTTATCAGGGCGACTGGAGCACAGACAAGGCGGATGAGTCATGGAGCAGACGTGCAGTGTGGTAGTCTCCAGCCTTATCTTGTCCTCTCACAACAAGGCAGCACACAGCATTTATGTGAGCCAGCACCACATGCTACACTATCACCACCCTTATCTTTACACACTTTTTATTTCTCCACAATCCTTCTGTTGCTGTTTTTTTTTTTTTTTGCCAGAGTCCAAGGTTAAAAAAAAAGAAAAAAGAAAAAAAAAAGGGTGCTTCGTAATGACGTTGCCATGCAAAAGTAGCAGAACACAGCATGATGAAGCTGTTAGCCAATCAGAAGCAAGAAGAAAGTTGTATAAGGAAAAGGCAAAATGACAACAGGGATCACCAACCTTTTTGAAACCAAGAGCTACTTCTTGAGTACTGATTATTGAGAAGGGCTACCAGTTTGATACACACTTAAATAAATTGCCAGAAATAGCAAATTTGCTCAAATTACCTTTAATAAATAAATCTAATACCGATATATATAAAACAATTCCGTCGTACATTTTTTTCCTTTTACGGAAGTTTTTTTTTATTTTACCATCTACGGTCTGGAAAATCATCAAAAATTAAAAAAAATCTGGAAAAAACACTGTACGTAAGCGATGATATTATGGACTTTTGATCCCTCAGGCGGTACTGCATCAAAAGCCGACATCAGCGTGTAAAGGATATCACCAGATGGGCTCAGGAACACTTCATAAAACCACTGTCACTAACTACAATTTTTCGAGTGTTGTTGATAAAACTTAATTGAACGGTTTAAAAGAAGAGAAAACAAGATAAAAATGAAAATTCAATTTTGAGACATAGTTTATCTTCAATTTAGACTCTTTAAAATTCAAAGTTCAACCCAAAAAAAGAAGAGAAAAACTAGCTAATTCGAATCTTTTTTTAAAAAAATTAAAAAAAAGAATTTATGGAACATCATTAGTAATTTTTCCTGATTAAGAATAATTTTTGAATTTTGATGACATGTTTTAAATAGGTTAAAATCCAATCTGCATTTTGTTAGAATTTATAACAAATTGGACCAAGCTATATTTCTAACAAAGACAAATCATTATTTCTTCTAGATTTTCCAGAACAAAATTGTTTAAAGAAATTCAAAAGACATTCAAATAAGATTTAAATTTGATTTTAAAGATTTTCTAGATTTGCCAGAATATTTTTATTTTATTTTAATCATAATAAGTTTGAAGAAATATTTCACAAATATTCTTCGTCGAAAAAACAGAAGCTAAAATGAATAATTAAATAAAAATGTATTTATTATTCTTTACAATATAAAAAATAAATTTACTTGAACATTGATTTAAATTGTCAGGAATGAAGAGGAAGGAATTTAAAAGGTAAAAAGGTATATGTGTGTAAAAATCCTCAAATCCTTTTTAAGGTTGTATTTTTTCTCTAAAATTGTCTTTCTGAAAGTTATAAGAAGCAAAGTAAAAAAAATAAATGAATTTATTAAAACAAGTGAAGACCAAGTCTTTAAAATATTTTCTTGGATTTTCAAATTCTAATTGAGTTTTGTCTCTCTTAGAATCAAAAATGTTGTGCAAAGCAAGACCAGCTTGCTAGTAAATAATAACATTTTAAAAATAGAGACAGCTCACTGGTA
>NC_084622.1:14105488-14112988 GCF_033978795.1 Nerophis ophidion
ACCACCAAGAGGAAGTGCCAGGTGGTGGAAGTGGAAGTGGCAAGTCTAGACCTGCAGGGGAAACCTTCTCAGTGTGCTGGTCAGCAGCGCGGGTCAGCGAGAGGACGGCCGCCGTAGCGCTCGGGCCGTGTTCCAGGATTTGTGTGCGTTTCCTTTGCCAAGTTTCCTCTCTTTGTTTAGGGCCCGCTCGGTCCGGCTCCCTGCTGTGCCGGGCACACATACATCAACAACACATAACAACATGGCGGAGAGGGGCTGGGAACGGCTGCCGTACGGCGAGGTGACGTGGGGACGAAGAAAGGAAGGCGTGTCGCCGACATTTTGGCGAGTGGCCCACGCAGGAACAATAGGAGGGCAGCGGCTTTGACGGATTAAGTCTTATTGGCGCACACACCTGTATTGTTTCATGGAAGAGTGACATATCATCTTGTCATCATGTTATGCTAACAACGCGCCGCTAAAACAATGCAATAAAGTCAACATACCCAAAATATATAAACAGACACAATTGGGCTTTTCAACCACTGTGCCGCGGCACACAAATGTGTCAGGGCCGGCTTATAAAATCAATGTCTTTATTGGTGCATGGACAACATACACACACCTGCAGATCGGGGCAGCAGGGCTTCCATTATCCCATTCATTTTCTACCGCTTGTCCCTTTTGCCGGAGCCTATCCCAGCTGCATTCAAGCGGCAGGTGGCGTACATCCTGGACAAGTCGCTGCCTCATCACAGGGCCGACACAGATAGACAGACAACATTCACACACTAGGGACCATTTAGTGTTGACAATCAAACTATCCACAGGTGCATTTCTTTGGAGATGGGAGGAGCCTATCCCCAGGTACATGTCTTTGGAGGTGGGAGGGGCCTATCCCCAGGCACATGTCTTTGGAGGTGGGAGGGGCCTATCCCCAGGTGCATGTCTTTGGAGGTGAGAGGGGCCTATCCCCAGGTGCATTTCTTTGGAGGTGAGAGGGGCCTATCCCCAGGTGCATGTCTTTGGAGGTGGGAGGGGCCTATCCCCAGGTGCATGTCTTTGGAGGTGGGAGGGGCCTATCCCCAGGTGCATGTCTTTGGAGGTGGGAGGGGCCTATCCCCGGGTGCATGTCTTTGGAGGTGGGAGGGGCCTATCCCCGGGTGCATGTCTTTGGAGGTGGGAGGGGCCTATCCCCAGGTGCATGTCTTTGGAGGTGGGAGGGGCCAATCCCCGGGTGCATGTATTTGGAGGTGAGAGGGGCCTATCCACAGGTGCATGTCTTTGGAGGAAAGATCTCGAGCCCGGGATTGAATTTAGGACTACTCCGGACCTTTGTGTTGTGAGGCACATGCACTAACTCCTGTACCACCGTGCTACCTGGGGCTTGAATTAATAAATAAGAAAATACGACCAACTGTGCATAGCTCTTGGGTTATAATAGGTCATGAGGACATGTAAAAGAGTAACGGTTCTCAGAAAAAAACTTGTCTCTCCAGGTACCATCTTAATGACCAACATTCAAATACAGTAGCCTAGTAGACCTAAGTATTCACAAAAAGGCAGAGGCACACAGGACGGAAAATTGTTTACAACCACTGATCTACAGTAGACAGTGCAAGTTTTATGTGATGTTTTTTCTCAAACTAATTGGCAAATTCTACATTGGACGACCTAAAGTGGCGCTCATGTCAGATATTTCACTTGAGGAATGACAAGATATTAACTAGTCACAGATTATCCTATTTTATGGACTATAGAGCGCACCGGTATCAAAGCCACACCCACTAAATATTAGCGGAACAAGTAGGCTTGCACAGGTTAGCCACACCCGACTATAAGCCGCAGGCATACTGTATATGTTGGGAAATGAATTATTTACACTGAAATATTATCTAAATGTTAACTTACAAAAATGAATTGTTTCCAAACGGTGTATAAAACAAGGCAGTAAAACGGCAGATCAAACAAAACAGAGGTGGTCGTCATAGACCCACTAGCTGCGCAAGCTAACTCTCCAATCAGGTAAACACACTCGACAACTACACGCTGACGTCTTGGTGAGTTTACTGAGGAATTTGTGAAAGTGAAACAATACAAAAAGAATGTCGCTGTACGTTTATATTACAAACACAGACACTCATGTTAGAATGCTAGCTATTGCTAACGACGCGAGATTCATTATATTACGATAACATACAAATATGCATGAAGACACCCCTACAGACATCACACATGGGACGCTTTAGAAAGTATGAACAGTTTTGGTTATATTGTAAACTTAAAAACGTCGCTGGGCGTGATAAATGAAGAATCCATACGAGTCAAAACTTTATAGATGGCTAAAAGACTGTGCAACACTTATACCCCCGGTTGAAAGCACTAAACAGATGGACACTGCAGTGAGCAAACGCATCCAAAAGATGGCGCCATTGCACAAACAGTATATTTGCATGTTTTTTAGTTTTTGTTTTTTTTTAATTCATGGCCATCGGTGAAAAAAATCCATAAGAGGAAACGGCACCGTTTAATAAGCCGCAGGGTGCAAAGTGTAGGAAAAAAGTAGCGGCTTATCACCATATTAAACTGATTGAACAATGCATTAATTGATGGTTTCTGGTGTTTTTGCAGGTTTGATTCTGACCACCGGATTTCTTTGTAAGAAACGGCGAGCTGGTAGGAAGGAATAAAATGAAAATATGAACTGATCCTAAAATAACATTTTTTAAACAGGAAAAAAACGACCTGGCATGTCACTGTTCTTTGATTAATCAACTACCAATTAAGCTGTGATTTTTGTGTTTTATGTGATCATTTATTACTTAATTTATACTATTTTTCCCCCTTACCCTTCTCCCTTTTTTGTGTGATCATTTATTATTTTCTTTAAGTGGAAGAAGATGGATGGATGGCATGTATTATTTCATTTATACTATGTTTCCCCCTTATTCTTCTCCCTTTAATATTTACAATATACACATACATCTCAAAACACCCACTTTAGGTCTTAGGTCTATTATAGTCAGTGCAGGGCTGAGAGTGCTACAGGTCAAACATGCTCATTGTACACACTGTACACACACACTGTACACACACATTGTACACACACTGTACAAACACCCAAGCCATGCTTCTAAAGCTGAGGGGCCCTAAATGTCTTACAGATGGACTCCTAACAAGCAGTCAAGTATTCCCAGTATTTGGCCTTGCTGCGATTGACAGCATACTTCCCTAATTGAGATGCTATTTAGGTCAGGTCAGCATTCTTCAGCTGGAAGTAACACGCTGTATGTTACCTGCATGGCCACTGGTTGAGTGGTCCTAACCACATGGGCAGTGGGAGTTGTGCTGCTTTTAAAGTACAAACCCCGTTTCCATATGAGTTGGGAAATTGTGTTAAATGTAAACGGAATACAATGATTTGCAAATCCTTTTCAACCCATATTCAATTGAATATGCTACAAAGACATTTGATGTTCAAACTCATAAATTTTTTTTTTTTTTTGCAAATAATAATTAACTTAGAATTTTATGGCTGCAACACGTGCCAAAGTAGTTGGGAAAGGGCATGTTCACCACTGTGTTGCATCACCTTTTCTTTTAACAACACTCAGTAAACGTTTGGGAACTGAGGAAAGTAACTGTTGAAGCTTTGAAAGTGGAATTCATTCCCATTCTTGTTTTATGTTGCGCTTCAGTCGTTCAACAGTCCGGGGTCTCCGCTGTCGTATTTTACACTTCATAATGCGCCACACATTTTCCATGGGAGACAGGTCTGGACTGCAGGCGGGCCAGGAAAGTACCCGCATTCTTTTTTTATGTTTTTTATATATATATATACAAATCCACACTGTTGTAACACGTGCTGAATGTGGCTTGGCATTGTCTTGCTGAAATAAGCAGGGGCTTCCATGAAAAAGACGACGTCTAGACGGCAGCATATTTTGTTCCAAAACCTGTATGTACCTTTCAGCATTAATGCTGCCTTCACAGATGTGTAAGTTACCCTTGCCTTGGGCATTAATACACCCCCATACCATCACAGAGGCTGGCTTTTGAACTTTGCGTCCATAACAGTCTGGATGGTTTGCTTCCCCTTTGGTTCTGTGGACTCGTCAGACCACAGAACACTTTTCCACTGTGCATCAGTCCATCTTTGATGATCTTGGGCCCAGAGAAGCCGGTAGCGTTCCTTGGTGTTGTTGATAAATGGGTTTGGCTTTGCATAGTAGAGCTTTAACTTGCACTTACAGATGTAGCGACCAACTGTATTTAGTGACAATGGTTTTCTGAAGTGTTCCTGAGCCCATGTGGTGATATCCTTTAGAGATTGATGTCGGTTTTTGATACAGTGCCGTCTGAGGGATCGAAGGTCTCGGTCATTCAATGTTGGTTTCCGGCCATGCCGCTTACGTGCAGTGATTTCTCCATATTCTCTGAATCTTCTGATGATATTATGGACCGTAGATGTTGAAATCCCAAAATTTTTTGCAATTGCACTTTGAGAAACGTTGCTCTTAAACTGTTTGACTATTTGCTCAAGCAGTTGTGGACAAAGGGGTGTACCTCGCCCCATCCTTCCTTGTGAAAGACTGAGCATTTTTTGGGAAGCTGCTTTTATACCCAATCATGGCACCCACCTGTTCCCAATTAGCCTGCACACCTGTGGGATGTTCCAAATAAGTGTTTGATGAGCATTCCTCAACTTTGTCAGTATTTATTGCCACCTTTTCCAACTTCTTTGTCATGTGTTACTGGCATCAAATTCCAAAGTTAATGATTATTTACAAAAAATAAATTAAGTTTGTGAGTTTGAACGTTAAATATGTTGTCTTTGTAGCATATTCAACTGAATATGGGTTGAAAAGGATTTGCAAATCATTGTATTCCGTTTATATTTACATCTAACACAATTTCCCAACTCATATGGAAACGGGGTTTGTAAGTTAATACTAACGTAATGCTAGTTTCACCACATTATGATAGCGCGTACAAATATGAAAACACTCCTACAGACACCACACATGGGACAGTTTAGTAAGTAAAAAATATTTTAGACAAATTGTGAAACTTAAACGTTGCTTGGAGTGACGAATGAAGAATCCGTACGAGTAGAACGCTATGGATGCTTTTACTTTCGGTTCAAGGCAAAACAGGAAGTACATTTTCAACTCACAAACACATCCAAAAGATGGCACCATAGCACAGACAATAACACGCTATTTCAGTCCTATGCCTGGGTTTATTGACAACTAATGAAAACAAAACAATATCCATAAATTACTCGCAACGTTTTATAAGCGGTTTGGAGAGTGGCTGTGCCAGCAACCTGAGGGTTCCTGGTTCAATCCCCACCGACTCCCAACCTCGTCACGTCCGTTGTGTCCTTGAGCAAGACACTTCACCCTTGCTCCTGATGGGTGCTGGTTAGCGCCTTGCATGGCAGCTCCCTCCATCAGTGTGAGAATGTGTGTGTGAACGTGTGAATGTGGAAGTAGTGTCAAAGCGCTTTGGGTACCTTTAAGGTAGAAAAGCGCTATACAAGTACAACCACCGTTTACCATTTTTCCATTTTATGATAAATAAATGAGATATTTTGCATGATATTGATGAAATGATTAGTGCTGCCTACAAATGACACATTTACTCACGACTACTTCATCTTTTAGTATGACAACAACAACAAGAATTTCTCATGTGGTGGTCCATGGAAAATATTTGGCTGACATAATCATACTTGCCAATCCTCCCGTATTTTCCGGGAGACTCCATGCAGACCTGAGTGACGTGTCGACAGCCTGTTTTCACGTCCGCTTTCCCACAATACAAACAGCGAGTCTGCACAATGACGTTATAACTGTAAAATGATCGAGGGCAAGTTCTTGGTTTCTTATGTGGGTTTATTGTTAGGCAGTTTCATTAACGTCCTCCCAGCGCAGTAACAACACACAACAGCAGTCACGTTTTCGTCCACCGTTAAGCAGTTCGTCTGCCGTAAACAGCAATGTTGTGACACTCTTAAACGGGACAATACTGCCATCTACTGTACGTTTTGGGCCATGCTAGGGAGAGATGGAAGATCGCAGACTCTAGTTCAGCACGGTTAGAAAAATAGTGACAGAATAGAACAAGGATGGACAATTCAACCCTTTACTCAACAATGAGTGGATGAGTGTTATGTGTGTCCATATGTGTGTCAGTTTGTTTGTGACGAACCCCAAGATGCAGAGAAGGAGGCAGGCATGTAGTGAGAAAACATGATTTAATCTAAATAATAGAACAAGAACAAACAAAAGGGTACTAACACAAAGCGCGCACGAGGCGGATAACAAACTAAGGGAGCTAGAATGGGAGCTAGTAAACAAAAAGGAACTTAGCATGGAAGCTAGCAAAAAATCGAGCAGGAAACGGAAGTCATACATGTAATATAAAAAACTTGGAAGCAGGGAACAAAAGGCAGTAAGCTAAAAAACGCAATCAAACATAGCTTACCGCAATGCTGCATAGACAAGACAAGATACGACACGACCGATAATACATGACAAGAGTGACCAGAAGTGACATCGACAAATCATGACAATAATCCAGCAATGACTGGATGGGAAGACAGGTGTAAAAGAGGAGCGGGCTGATTGACACCAGGTGTGGCCAGGTGCCAATCAGCCATAGCTGAGGGGAAAACAGCGCACAGGGAAAAAAAACGGAAACAGACAAAATAAGAGCGCTGACAGGAACTAAAGACAGGCAAGACTACACACACAGGAAAAACTAAAACACAAACAAACTGTCAGTAGCAAGCCTGACAATGTGTAAATAAATGAACACTGAAATTCAAGTAATTCTCACATATATATATATATATATATATAATATATATATATATATATATATATATATATATATATTTATACACATATACATACATACATACATACAAACATACATACATATATATATATATATATATAAATATATATATATATATATAAATATATATATATATATATATATATATATATATATATATATATATATATATATATATATATGAAATACTTGACTTGGTAAATTCTAGCTGTAAATATACTCCTCCCCTCTTAACCATGCCCCCAACCACGCCCCCCCCCCCCCCCCCACCTCCCGAAATTGGAGGTCTAAAGGTTGGCAAGTATGGCTAACATTTCTGCTGTGTTAATAAAATCAAACTATTATTTACCGTCCCATTCAATGTTGCTGTTGCCTTATTCCCCCGAAATGAAGGGTGACACTAGAGAATCTTGTGGATAACATAATATATAGCAGTGAAGAGCACATTTTCAATAGCCACACGTCCTAATTCCAGCAAAGAAAGAGCAAAGCTGCGAGCCCACCAGCGACACGTACGCCTCACACCCGTGTCATCCAGGCCTCGGAGAAACACCCGCTGACTCAGCACGCACCGCTTCATCGGGCGCACAACACATAAATGCCGGCGGGACAGACAGACGTCAGGCTGGCATCGCCCGCTGTTGCCATGGCGGC
>NC_084622.1:14115488-14135488 GCF_033978795.1 Nerophis ophidion
ATATACATGTATGTAATATAGGTATATATGTACACATACTGTATATGTATGTAATATATGTACATATATGTATGTTATATATGTATATATACATGTTTGTAATACACGTATATATGTAGGTAATATATGTACATATATATGTATGTTATATATGTACATATACATGTAATATATGTACACATACTGTATATGTATGTAATATATGTACATATATGTATGTTATATATGTATATATACATGTTTGTAATACACGTATATATGTAGGTAATATATGTACATATATATGTATGTTATATATGTACATATACATGTATGTAATATAGGTATATATATATACACACATATGTATGTTATATATGTACATATACATGTATGTAATATATGTATGCACACATACTGTATATGTATGTAATATATGTACATATATATGTTATATATGTAAATATATGCATGTAATACATGTATATATGTACGAATACATGTATGTTATATATGTACATATATATGTAATATATGTATATATGTACACATATATGTATGTAATATATGTAGGTAATATATGTACATATATGTATGTTATATATGTACATATACATGTATGTTATATATGTACATATACTGTATATGTATGTAATATGTGTACATATATATGTTATATATGTAGATATAAGTATGTAATGCATGTATATATGTACACATACATGTATGTTATATAATACATATGTATGTAATATATGTATATATGTACACATATTTGTATGTAATAAATGAATATATGTACAGATACACATATACTGTATGTAATATGTACATATACATGTATGTAATATATGTACACATGTATGTATGTAATATATGTATGTACACATATGTATGTAATATATGTACAAATATACTGTATGTATGTAATATATATGTACACATCTATGTATGTAAAATATACATATAAGGAAGTCAACCAAAAAAGTCCCAATCTACAAATATGCCTAAGTGAGGGATTTGAATGTAATATCTACAGTATGGAAGGGATTCATATGGCCCTATTCCTGGGTGGATCTCACGTGAGAGGAAGAGGGGCGGGGAGGAGGGGGATTCATTTTGCAATGCAGTCTACTGAAAATGATGGAAAGCGCCACTCGGCACAGCAACTGGTGCTGTGGTCAAAGACGGAATTGCCACAAAACCCATAATAAGATATTCAACATTCTACTGCCATCTAAACTGGATCGTGTACCCCCCAATTTGTCACGTATTATGTGTCTGGTAAACTGCAAGAAATGGGGCCATGTGAATGGACCTTCCTACTGTATACATGTGTGTATATATTCTAATAATTTTGGATACAGTTCAGATTAAAACACAGCTAACAAAGTATAAAATGATGACTTGCAGGGTCAACATACAGTAAAGCACGGAACACATTTTTCACAGCTGAAAAAAGAGTCAGTCAAGTTTTGTGTCTGGCAGAGTTTGTGTTTGTTGACGTTATGGCTGACTCTCTCTGACTCTGTTTGACCCTCTCTGACTCTTTCTGACCCTGCTGCTTACCTGGCAGGAACATGCCCGGTTTGCCCAGTGTGCCGTCCAGCCTACAAGAAGGAGAAGGAGGAGTGGGAAGAAAGCCAAAAATAAGTGAGTGAGTGAGCTGATGTCAAGATGTTCTATTTCTAGCTAGCACACATGGTATTTACTATCAGATAAAAAAAACAAAAAGGAAAAAAATGGTGTGAAGGGAAATTCAGCAGATATTTTTCCTATTTCATATAAAAAAGGACACTTGTATACACTTTAGAGTAGTCATTGTACAGTTTGTATAGATGTACTATCAACAGACAGCCATTAATAGCTTGCAGCAGGAGTGAGAACCAAAATATTTCACCGTTCTCCTCAACTGGGGGCCAAAGTGGATTCCATCCCATTCTTTATAAATCACATTTTTTTTCCAGCTGCCGTTTAGATTACAAGTAAAATGTGATCTTTATCAGACTCCAGTTACTTTAACTCACACAGGCCCCAACATGGCCCTACTATTATATATTACATAAATAACTAAAGTAAATAACTTACGTGAATAACTTACATTAATAATTAAGGTAAAATAACTTACGTAAATAACTTATGTAAATAACTTATATTAATAATTAAGGTAAAATCATTTGATATTTTACCTTAACTTACGTAAAAAAAACGTATGTGAATAACTTACATATATAACTTACGTGAATAACTTAAATAACTTATGTAAATTATTTACATTAATAATTAAGGTAAAATAATTTATGTGAATAAATTACGTGAATAACTTACATATATAAGGTAAATAACATGTTATTAACTTATATAAATAAGTTATGTGAATAACTTACGTGAATAACTTAAATAACTTACATAAATAACTAAGGTAAATAACATATGTGAATAAGTTACATAAATAACTTGCGTGAATAACTTACATAACTTGCGTGAATAACTTACATAAATAGCCTATGTGAATAACTTACATGTATAACTTATGTTATTAACTTACATAAATAACTAAGGTAAATAACATGTGAATAACTTATATAAATAAGTTATGTGAATAACTTATATAAATAAGTTATGTGAATAACTTATATAAATAACTAAGGTAAATACAGAGGTGGGTAGTAACGCACTACATTTACTCCGTTACATCTACTTGAGTAACTTTTGGGATAAATTGTACTTCTAAGAGTAGTTTTTATGCAACATACTTTTACTTTTACTTGAGTATATTTATAGAGAAGAAACGCTACTTTTACTCCGCTCCATTTATCTGCAATCAGGTCGCTACTCGCTACTTTTTTTTTTTATCGATCGGTTAATGCACGCTTTGTTTGTTTTGATTTTGTCAGACACACATTCAAAGTAGGAACTACGCATGCTTGCGTTTCACCAATCACATGCAGTCACTGGTGACGTTGGACCAATCAAACAGAGCCAGGTGGTCACGTGACCGCCACACGTAGAACCCGACATGTTGAAAAACTTATTGGGGTGTTACCATTTAGTGGTCAACTGTACAGAATATGTACTGTACAATCTACTAATAAAAGTTTCAATCCATCAACCAATCAATCAAAAGTGTAAAGGAAAAAAGACTTTTTATTTCAACCGTACTTGGCGTTCTAAGCCTAAAGACTGATCGCACAGTTCCTGTCTTCACAATAAAAGTGCTGCTCCATCGCGCCTGCGCTAACAAAATAAGAGTCTCCGAAAGCCAGAGCAAACAAGCTAGCAAGCTACGGAGTTTGCCGCCAATGTATTTTTTGTAAAGTGTATAAAAACGAATATGGAAGCTGGACAAATAAGATGCCAAAAACCAACGACTTTCATGTGGTATTAGACAGAAAAGAGGAACTTTTTTTCTCCTCCATTTGAAAACCGGGACGTTATCAGCACTACTGTCTGATTCCAATCAATGCAAGTCATCACAATCAGGTAATACACCAACTTATATTTTTATCTTCATTAAAGATAGGAATCTATATGTTAAACATGCATGTATATTCATTAAAATACCTTTAACATGTCAACAAAAACTGCAAAATAAATAAATATAAATTATATACTGTATATATAAATGTATATATATATATATTTACATATATATATATATATAAAAATATGATATGTGTGTATGTATATGTATATATAAGGTAGATCATCTTGACTTGGTCATTTATTAAGTAATTGATTAATGTTGAAAAACTTATTGGGGTGTTACCATTTAGTGGTCAATTGTACGGAATATGTACTGTACTGTGCAATCTACTAATACAAGTTTCAATCAATCAACCAATCAATAAATGCCTACTGAGCCTATGGTGCTGTTAAGTTATTGTGGCTCAATTTCCCTTATTTTTTATTTTATTTTAATGTATTATTTATTTAATATATAATATTGTTTTAGTTGCTTAAGAGATATTCCTGGCTCTGAATTTGCTCATTGCTATTTTTATGTTTGTGTGCATTATTTGTTGCCGTAATCATTAAACAAACAGGTTACTCATCAGTTACTCAGTACTTGAGTAGTTTTTTCACAACATACTTTTTACTTTTACTCAAGTAAATATTTGAGTGACTACTTCTTACTTTTGCTTGAGTAATACATCTCTAAAGTAACAGTACTCTTACTTGAGTACAATTTCTGGCTACTCTACCCACCTCTGGGTAAATAACATATGTGAATAACTGACATAACTAACTTGTGTGAATAACTAACATAAAAAACCTGCGTGAATAACTTATATAACTTATGTGATTAACTTACATAAATAGGGTGAATAACATGTGAATAACTTACATAAATAACTTATGTGAATAACCTAAATAACTTACATAAATAACTAAGGGAAATAACTTACATAAATAACTAAGGTAAATAACTTGCGTGAATAACTTACATAAATAACGTATGTGAATAACTTACATGTATAACTTATATTAACTTACATAAATAACTAAGGTAAATAACATATGTGAATAATTTATATAAATAAGTTATGTGAATAAATTACATAAATAACTTATGTGAATAACGTGCATAAATAACTAAGGTAAATAACTTATGTGAATAACTTACATCAATAATTAAGGTAAATAACTTATGTGAATAACTTACATAAATAACTTGCGTGAATAACTTATGTGAATAACTTGCGTGAATAACTTGCATAAGTAACTTGTGAATAACTTACATAAATAACTAAGGCAAATAACATATGTGAATAACTTACATAAATGACTTATGTGAATAACTTACACAAATAACTTACGCAAGATACGTAAGTAAACATGCCACAGCATACACAACATTTCCAACCCTTTAATAATGTCTATTTCTTTGGAATAGTACAATTATTGATGTTCATCTTCATATATTACACACAGTGCCTAATCAAATGTCGGCCTGCGGGTCACATCCGGCCCACCAAAGCTTTTTATTTGACCCGCCGAACATCACCCAAAGATGATTGATGAAAGCATTGGAACTAGGCTTGATCATGCATGCAGTACTCCCGCCACCCTGCAGGAGGCAACAGTGAGGCATGTGTGTCACAGTCAAGCAGCAGTGGGTGAGTAGAAAGAGACTACTCATTGTGGAGAAAAAAATAAATTGCAAAAACGGGACTATTAAGAAGGACTGGACAACAAAGTATACATGTTCTCTCCTCAAGTAAGAGCTCCAGTCATTGTTTCCTGTGGGGCCTTTTAAGTGACGGACACATTGATCCAGACAAACAGTAACAACGCCAGACATCCCAGCGCGTAAATTTCATCACCAAACTTAGTGAAACATTTCCCTCAGAGACACTGGCGGTCACCACACCCTTCCGACTTTCAGGTATGACAATATAATCTCACTAAAAAACTAGTAACACAATAAGCAAATATGGGATTTTCCAGAATTATCCTAGTAAATGTGTTTAATAACATCTGAATCGCTCTCACGACCTTCGTCTTTTTTTCCCCTAGTCCTTCACTCTCACTTTCCTCATCCACGAAGCTTTCACCCTCGCTCAAATTAATGGGGAAATCGTCGTTTTTTTTCGGTCCGAATCGCTCTAGCTGCTGGTGGCCATGATTATAAACAATGTTCAGATGTGAAGAGCTCCACACCCCGTGACATCACACGCACATCGTCTGCTACTTCCGGTACAGGCAAGGCTTTTATATTAGCGACCAAAAGTTGCAAACTTTATCTTCGATGTTCTCTACTAAATCCTTTCAGCAAAAATATGGCAATATCGCGAAATGATCAAGTATGAGACATAGAATGGACCTGCTATCCCCGTTTAATTAAGAAAATCTCATTTCAGTAGGCCTTTAAAGTCTATTTTACTAATGTAATACACATGATGGACGTTATAGTTTTCTTAATGTTTATTTTATCTTTCTACTTTTAGTCTTACAAAGCTAAATGAAGGAAGACGTGTAAAAAAATAAAACTAAGGAAGGAAAATAATTTAAAAGAAGGAAATCAGTCAACAAAAACTGGGGCTTGATTTTTCTTCATGCTGTTAACTATCTGCACACGCTGGACACCAGTAACGAGGGCCGAATCCTGTATTTATAGAGAGTGCAGCGTGAAAGCCGAAGTCGATAGCTGTAGATATTTGCGCACTATTGATGCACCGGATATTTGGTTGCCAAAAAAAGACTTTGCTCAGCGGACAGGGCTGCCAAAACCGAATGTTGTGATGACAACAAATGGCAACAAATATACAATCTGTGTCTTTTGAGGTACACAAAACACACTTGGTTGTTCAGTGCTAAACAAGGCCAATGATCCACATTTCTCCAGTGCAGGCAGCACTCGTGCAAGCGACAATCATCTAAATGGCAGTGTGCAGATAGTACATCTCTACTGCTGTAAAAGCTCTACACTGACTTCTCTAAACTTCTCCAATATGGACAACATAAAATGTTGGCTGAAATTTGAGGGGCTGTACTCACTGTAATATTATACATACACAATTACGGTATATATACTATATATACACTGTAATATTATACATACACAATGATGTATACTATATATATATATATATACACTGTATTATACCTACACAATTATATATACTATATTTACACTAATATTATACATATACAATTACAAACCCCGTTTCCATATGAGTTGGGAAATTGTGTTAGAGGTAAATAAAAACAGAATACAATTATTTGCAAATCCTTTTCAACCCATATTCAGTTGAATGCACTACAAAGACAACATATTTAAAACTCAAACTTTATTTTCTTTTTTGCAAATATTAATTAACTTAAAATTTCATGGCTGCAACACGTGCCAAAGTAGTTGGGAAAGGCCATGTTCACCACTGTGTTACATCACCTTTTCTTTTAACAACACTCAATAAACGTTTGGGAACTGAGGAAACTAATTGTTGAAGCTTTGAAAGTTGAATTCTTTCCCATTCTTGTTTTATGTATAGCTTCAGTCGTTCAACAGTCCGGGGTCTCCGCTGTCGTATTTTACGCTTCATAATGCGCCACACATTTTCCATGGGGCACAGGTCTGGTCTGCAGGCGGGCCAGGAAAGTACCCGCACTCTCTTTTTACAAAGCCACACTGTTGCAACACGTGGCTTGGCACTGTCTTGCTGAAATAAGCAGGGGCGTCCATGACAAAGATGGCGCATAGATGGCAGCATATGTTGTTCCAAAACCTGTATGTACCTTTCAGCATTAATGGTGCCTTCACAGATGTGTAAGTTACCCATGCCTTGGGCACTAATGCACCCCCAAACCATCACAGATGCTGGCTTTTGAACTTTGCGTCGATAACAGTCTGGATGGTTCGCTTCCCCTTTGGTCCGATGTCGAATATTTCCAAAAACTATTTGAAATGTGGACTCGTCAGCCCACGGAACACTTTTCCACTTTGCATTAGTCCATCTTAGATGATCTCGGGCCCAAAGAAGCTGGAAGCGGGTCTGGATGTTGTTGATAAATGGCTTTCGCTTTGCATAGTAGAGCTTTAACTTGCACTTACAGATGTAGCGACCAACTGTATTTAGTGACAGTGGTTTTCTGAAGTGTTCCTGAGCCCATGTGGTGATATCCTTTAGAGATGAATGTCGGTTTTTGATACAGTGCCATCTGAGGGATGGAAGGTCACGGTCATTCAATGTTGGTTTCCGGCCATGCCGCTTAGGTTGAGTGATTTCTTCAGATTCTCTGAACCTTTTGATGATATTATGGACCATAGATGTTGAAATCCCTAAATTTCTTGCAATTACACTTTGAGAAACGTTGTTCTTAAACTGTTTGACTATTTGCTCACGCAGTTGTGGACAAAGGGGTGTATCTTGCCCCATTCTTTCTTGTGAAAGACTGAGCATTTTTTGGGAAGATGCTTTTATACCCAATCATGGCACCCACCTGTTCCCAATTAGCCTGCACACCTGTGGGATGTTCCAAATAAGTGTTTGAAGAGCATTCCTCATCTTTATCAGTATTTATTGCCACCTTTCCCAACTTCTTTGTCACGTGTTGCTGGCATCAAATTCTAAAGTTAATGATTATTTGCAACAACAAAAAAATGTTTATCAGTTTGAACATCAAATATGTTGTCTTTGTAGTGCATTCAACTGAATATGAGTTGAAAAGGATTTGCAAATCATTGTATTCTGTTTATATTTACATCTAACACAATCTCCCAACTCATATGGAAACGGGGTTTGTAGTACACATCTGACTCAAGAAGAGTCACCATCTACTTTAAAGTCCAAATTGAGTCATATTGCTGCATTTAGTGGTGGGGAAAAAAAAACCAAAAACTTTGTTTTGAAGAGTTCTTTCTTTTTCGGTAAACAAGCCACTTTGTCTAATTAGAGGGTGGGAGCTTGTTAGAAAAAAAAGGAAAAAGTGGCGCCCACAATAAAAAAAAGACCAAAAAAAACAAGCGTAAAAGAGAGAAGTAAGTGAAAAATAAATGAAGTAAGAGAGCCCACCTTCTCTGCAGCTCCTTGATGCGCACCATCATGTTGAGATGGCCTTGGGAGTATTGCTCGATCACGTCCCGGACGTCGTAAGGCTTACGCGCTTGCTGCGGATCACACACACACACAAATGTATTTCAGCAATATTATTTTACAAACACACACAGGCCAAACCTGTGATGTTGCCTGCTCCATAAAAAACATCCCCCAACCCCCAAGGGTGCAAAGAGCTCATTGTTAACTCTGTGTGTGTGTGTGTGTGTGTGTGTGTGTGTGTGTGTGTGTGTGTGTGTGTGTGTGTGTGTGTGTGTGTGTCTCGCCGGATGAACAGGACTGCTATAAGCCATAATCATTACATTGATGTCTTGAAATAACTTAAGTTGCATGTTACGACACTATGTGGGGCGGCATAGCTCGGTTGGCAGAGTGGCCGTGCCAGCAACTTGAGGGTTGCTGGTTCGATTCCCGCTTCCGCCATCCTAGTCACTGCCGTTGTGTCCTTGGGCAAGACACTTTACCCACCTGCTCCCAGTGCCACCCACACTGGTTTAAATGTAACTTAGATATTGGGTTTCACTATGTAAAGCGCTTTGAGTCACTAGAGAAAAGCGCTATATAAATATAATTCACTTCACTATGTCGTATTTTAGTTTCACTTTGTAATCCAACTCACTGGACTAAACCAACGTTTGCCCGATATTTTAATTTTTGGTGTTTTCAACTGTATTTGTGAGCAAAAAAACTTTCTGGCAGTCAAAAGGTTCGGGTTGGAGATTCCCGTTTGGGCATTTTGTTGAAGGTCATGAGGTCGGTTGTGAAGGTTATAGGTGAGGTCCTCTCAAGGACAGAAATACCGGTTGGTGTGTGAGCAGTGTAACGTTTAAAGTGTGTGTGTTGAGTGACAAGTGCATGGCAATGACAAAACCCGTTTCCATATGAGTTGGGAAATTGTGTTAGATGTAAATATAAACGGAATACAATGATTTGCAAATCCTTTTCAACCCATATTCAGTTGAATGCACTACAAAGACAACATATTTGATGTTCAAACTCATAAACTTTATTTTTTATAGCAAATAATAATTAACTTAGAATTTCATGGCTGCAACACGTGCCAAAGTAGTTGGGAAAGGGCATGTTCACCACTGTGTTACATCACATTTTCTTTTAACAACACTCAATAAACGTTTGGGAACTGAGGAAACTAATTGTTGAAGCTTTGAAAGTGGAATTCTTTTCCATTCTTGTTTTATGTAGAGCTTCAGTCGTTCAACACGACTCTCGTATTTTACGCTTCATAATGTGCCACACATTTTCCACGGGAGACAGGTCTGGACTGCAGGCGGGCCAGGAAAGTACCCGCACTCTTTTTTTACGAAGCCACGCTGTTGTAACACTTGTCTTGCTGAAATAAGCAGGAGCGTCCATGATAACGTTGCTTGGATGACAACATATGTTGCTCCAAAACCTGTATGGACCTTTCAGCATTAATGGTGCCTTCACAGATGTGTAAGTTACCCATGCCTTGGGCACTAATACACCCCCATACCATCACAGATGCTGGCTTTTGAACTTTGCGCCTATAACAATCTGAATGGTTATTTTCCTCTTTGTTCCGGAGGACACCACGTCCTCTGTTTCCAAATATAATTTGAAATGTGGACTCGTCAGACCACAGATCACCTTTCGGGTGCGGCATAGCTCGGTTGGTAGAGTGGCCGTGTCAGCAACTTGAGGGTTGCAGGTTCGATTCCCGCTTGTGCCATCCTAGTTACTGCCGTTGTGTCCTTGGGCAAGACACTTTACCCACCTGCTCCCAGTGCCACCCACACTGGTTTAAATGGAACTTAGATATTGGGTGTCACTATGTAAAGCGCTTTGAGTCACTTGAGAAAAGTGCTATATAAATATAATTCACTTCACTTTCCACTTTGCATCAGTCCATCTTAGGTGAGCTCGGGCCCAGCCAAGCCGGCGGCGTTTCAGGATATTGTTGATAAATGGGTTTGGCTTTGCATAGTAGAGTTTTAACTTGCACTTCCATCCATCCATCCATTTTCTACCGCTTATTCCCTTTCGGGGTCGCGGGGGGCGCTGGCGCCTATTTCAGCTACAGTCGGGCGGAAGGCGGGGTACACCCTGGACAAGTCGCCACCTCATCGCAGGGCCAACACAGATAGACAGACAACATTCACACTCACATTCACACACTAGGGCCAATTTAGTGTTGCCAATCAACCTATCCCCAGGTGCATGTCTTTGGAAGTGGGAGGAAGCCGGAGTACCCGGAGGGAACCCACGCATTCACGGGGAGAACATGCAAACTCCACACAGAAAGATCCCGAGCCTGGATTTGAACCCAGGACTGCAGGACATTCGTATTGTGAGGCAGACGCACTAACCCCTCTGCCACCGTGAAGCCCTAACTTGCACTTATGCAAGTTAAATGAGAATCAGCACCTCCAAGTCAGAGTCCATGGTTCTCGCCCGAAAAAGGGTGGAATGCCATCTCCGGGTTGGGGAGGAGACCCTGCCCCAAGTGGAGGAGTTCAAGTACCTAGGAGTCTTGTTCACGAGTGGGGAAAGAGTGGATCGTGAGATCGACAGGCGGATTGGTGCGGCGTCTTCAGTAATGCGGACGTTGTACCGATCCGTTGTGGTGAAGAAGGAGCTGAGCCGGAAGGCAAAGCTCTCAATTTACCGGTCGAACTATGTTCCCATCCTCACCTATGGTCATGAGCTTTGGGTCATGACCGAAAGGATAAGATCACGGGTACAAGCGGCCGAAATTAGTTTCCTCCGCCGTGTGGCGGGTATCTCCCTTAGAGATAGGGTGAGAAGCTCTGCCATCCGGGAGGAACTCAAAGTAAAGCCGCTGCTCCTTCACATCGAGAGGAGCCAGATGAGGTGGTTCGGGCATCTGGTCAGGATGCCACCCGAACGCCTCCCTAAGGAGGTGTTTAGGGCACGTCCAACCGGTAGGAGGCCACGGGGAATACCCAGGACACGTTGGGAAGACTATGTCTTCCGGCTGGCCTGGGAACGCCTCGGGATCCCCCGGGAAGAGCTAGACGAAGTGGCTGGGGAGAGGGAAGTCTGGGCTTCCCTGCTTAGGCTGTTGCCCCCGCGACCCGAAGAAGATGGATGGATGGAATTTGCACTTACAGATGTAGTGACCAACTGTAGTTACTGACAGTGGTTTTATGAAGTGCTCCTAAGCCCACGTGGTGATATCCATTACACACTGATGTCGGTTTTTGATGCAGTACCACCTGAGGGATCAAAAGTCCGTAATATAGTCACTTATGTGCAGTGATTTCTCCAGATTCTCTGAACTTTCTGATGATTTTACGGACCGTAGATGGTAAAATCCATAAATTCTTTGCAATACTTCGTTGAGAAATGTTGTTCTAAAACTGTTCGACAATTTGCTTACAAAGTGGTGACCCTCACCCCATCCTTGTTTGTGAATTACTTAGCATTTCATGGAAGCTGCTTTTATACCCAATCATGGCACCCACCTGTTCCCAATTAGCCTGCACACCTGTGGGATGTTCCATATAAGTGTTTGATGAGCATTCCTCAACTTTATCAGTATTTATTGCCACCTTTCCCAACTTCTTTGTAACGTGTTGCTGGCATCAAATTCTAAAGTTAATGATTATTTGCACAAAATTTTTTTTTATCAGTTTGAACATCAAATATGTTGTCTTTGTAGCATATTCAACTGAATATGGGTTGAAAATGATTTGCAAATCGTTGTATTCCGTTTATATTTACATCTAACACAATTTCCCAACTCTTATGGAAACGGGGTTTGTAGAAAGTAATGGCATTAAGGTCCTTTCACAGCTTAGTTTGGTGTGGCGTGAATACAAGAACCCGCTGAACTCTCCAGGCTGCAGCTGAAAGCACTTCAATGGACCCAACGGGCCCTAATTGACAACACAACACTGCTACACAACTGTGGAAGTGGCACTGATACAACGATATTGGTCTGTGTGTGTGTGTGTGTGTGTGTGTGTGTGTGTGTGTGTGTGTGTGTGTGTGTGTGTGTGTGGTGACGGGTTGCTGCATGAATAAAACTAAACATGCAGGTGGAGGTTTCAGTCCAGTTTATGTGAGCGTGTCCTCCTGGACTGCCATCCATCTGTGGTGGTGAGTTGTGGGCGATGACATAAGGGCGTAATTGTCAAATTGGCATAATTGGCCGTGACGCATTTGAAAATAAGTGGGTAAAACACATGAAAGGGACAACACATAACCATTTTTTGTCAATAGTGGGTTTTTTTTATGTCAAGAGAGATTAATTAACCTCTTAAGGGCCAAACTGTTTACATGCTTTTTTTTTTTGCTATTTGGGCTTATTGGACCCTAATTAGAATAAAAAATGAGAATCATCTTTTGATGTGATGTACTTAGTCCAGTGGTTCTTAACCTTGTTGGAGGTTCCAAGCCCCACCAGTTTCATACGCACATTCACAGAACCCTACTTTTGTGAATTTATTTTTTAAATTTTTTTCAAATTCAAGACAAAGTTATGTTTTTTTTTCCGTGAACCGTGCATGAACTCACAACAAATTCCACACCTGCAAATCAGTGTGATTTCCGCTGTTGCCGTATCCATGATACGGCGATATGGAAAAGTTTTTATTTGCACGATGAGTCCATACTTGCCGACCCTGCCGATTTTTCCGGGAAAATCCCGAATTCCAGTGCCCCTCCCGAAAATCTCCCGAGGCAACGATTCTCTTTTAGCGTCCTCTACAACCTGTCATCACGTCTGCTTTTCCTCCATACTAACGGCGTGTCGGAGCATTCACATCATTTATGTGGCTTTTACACACACATATGTGAATGCAAGGCATACTTGGTCAACAGCCATACAGGTCACACTGAGGGTGGCCGTATAAACAACTTTAAAGGCCTACTGAAATGAGATGGTCTTATTTAAACGGGGATAGCAGGTCCATTCTATGTGTCATACTTGATCATTTCGCGATATTGCCATATTTTTGCTGAAAGGATTTAGTAGAGAACATCGGCGATAAAGTTCGCAACTTTTGGTCGCTAATAAAAAAGCCTTGCCTGTACCGGAAGTAGCAGACGATGTGCGCGTGACGTCACGGGACAATGAGACCACGTTTGGCCACATCGGGGACTCATTGGGACCACGTTGGGGCCATGCTGGGGCCACGTTTGGACCATGTCATACAAACGTCATGGATCACATTGAGGCCACATCGGGGACACATTGGAACCATGTTGGGCCACTTCAGGAAAACGTTGGTGCCACGGTATGACCACGTTGGGACCACGTTGGGGCCACGCTGGGGCCACGTTGGGCAAACGTCTGGGCCTCCTTGGGACCTGTGTGCATTCACACTGGAGTCTGCTAAAAATCACGTTTTCCTTGCAGTGTAAAAAGTCAGCCGGTAAAAATCAGATCTCAAAAAAGTCCAATTTGTCCTGCAGTGTAAACATAGTCATTGAGGTCAAAGGGCAACTAATGTGACTTTCTCACCATCTTTGGGCGAGCGACGTCACTCGTGTGCGTCAGAAAGTCACAGTCGCCAGCTGGAGTTGACATTTCATCACAACAGCAGGTTTTGGTTTAAGATGTCTACATGTTCAGCGCACCATTTGTCACAAATAATAGTCCAAATGTAATATATGAATATATATTTACATTCCGAAGAAATAGTGACTTTGAAAGACCGTAATTGACGCCGTGGCACATTTGTTTACATGTGATTGTCAAAATAAATGGCAATGATAAACATACACTTAATTTACTGTAAGAATTTTTGTTAAAATAAAGCCAATAATGACATTTTTTGTGGTCCCCTTTATTCAGAATAGTATCGAAATACGTTTTGGTACCGGTACCAAAATATTGGTATGGGGACAACCCTAGTATGTAGAAGGCTCTGATGTGATTGCTTGCTAAATATAACGACAGTCTGTAAATTCCCTCCTGCTGCTCGGTCTTCTTATTCTCTGGCAGACCAGGTGTCGTATAATGCGTTTGAACGAGGGCCAACACGTGAGGGGGGGCCCCCACAAATGCATTCCATACTCATCAGTAAACCTCAAAAGGTGGAACACGATACATTCCGGGGATGCTGATCTATCTCCAATTTGCTCAAATTCAGCATACATTTCCTCGCCACGAGCAAATAAAATGAATCACCACATTCTGTTCTCATCCATTCTGTTGGTTTCCTTCGCCTTACCTGAAACTTCTTGCGGGCCACAAAGTACTGCATCCTGCGTAGAACTTTCACCGCTGACCTCTGGGCGTGAGACAACCTGGGACAAAAAACATAGACGCTTTTAGTCAACACACATGTAGTGTGTGTGTGTGTGTGTGGTGCAAATGCAATGAGGGTCAATGCAGATGTTGACGTGGTGAAAAAAAAAGCTTGTAAAAGTAGGACTTTTTTTGATGACAAGTGTTTTGTGGTCATGAATGCATTTCTTTAAATGATGCAAACTAGGCAGAAAAAAATTGTTATAAACCATTGGCGGAAAAATGTGAAATGTACCTTTTTTTTTTTGTTTGGTTCATTTCACTGTGTATAGTAGCCATGTCACAGTCAAGGAACACACACACACACACACACACACACACACACACACACACACACACACACACACACACACACACACACACAAGTCTTTGTGGAGTCAACAAGTCCCTCTGAGGCATGAGTGTCAAACTCTGGACCGCGGGCCAAATCTGGCCCGCCGTGTAATTTAATTTGGCCTTTAACAATTTAGCATTAGAGCTGGCCCGCCGGTGTTATACAGCGTCGGTGCCGCTGTAACACCACATTCACCGCTAATACTCATACTTGCCAACCCTCCTAATTTTCCCGGTAGACTCCCGAAGTTCAGTGCGCCTCCCGAAAATCTGCCGGGGCAACCATTCTCCTGAATGTATACCGATTTCCACCTGGACAACTATATTGGGGGCGTGCATTTAAGGCACTGCCTTTAGCGTTCTCTACAACCTTTCGTCACGTCCGCTTTTCCTCCATACTAACAGCGTGTCACTTAATATTTGTGGCTTTTACACACACAAACACAAGTGAATGCAAGGCATACTTGGTCAACAGCCATACAGGTCACACTGAGGGTGGCCGTATAAACAAATTTAGCACTGTTACAAACATGTGCCACACTGTGAACCCACACCAAACAAGAATGACAAACACATTTCGGGTGAACATCCGCACCGTAACACAACAGAACAAATACCCAGAATCCCTTGCAGCACTAACTCTTCCGGGAAACTTCCAGCAAACTGACCAATAATTAATGTTTTATTCATGGATTTTCTCTTGCTACTTCAAGGCTTGAATGTTTGGTTCATTCATTATTGTTATTTTATATTCAAATTTATTATTAGCCTGGGGAAAAAAATTGATATTTACCTCAGAAGATTGCAAATAGAAAAAAGGCATACAATTTTTATTAAAAATTTATTTGATATGCCATTGATATTTTTTTAATTATTATTATTATTATTTGAAACTGGATTTTGCATGTCACTAAATTTATATAAGCCTTGCCTGTTCAATATTTAATGCAAAACCTGTTTGGGTCCCTATTAAAAGGTTAATTCGTTCAACCTTGCCCCGCGGCTTTGTTCCGTTTAAAATTTTGGCCCACTCCGTATTTGAGTTTGACACCCCTGCTCTGAGGTCTTAATGACTTTAAGGTTTTACTACTTACGTATAAAATACTACACGGTCTAGCTCCAGCCTATCTTGCCGATTGGTATTGTACCATATGTCCCGGCAAGAAAACTGCGTTCAAAGGACTCCGGCTTATTAGTGATTCCTAAAGCCGCAAAAAGGTCTGCGGGCTATAGAGCGTTTTCTAATGGGGCTCCAGTACTTTCGAATGTTCTACAGGTAACAGTTTGAGATGCTACCTCAGTAGAAGCATTTAAGTCTCACCTTAAAACTCATTTGTATACTCTAGCCTTTAAATAGACCTTTTTAGACCAGTTGATCTGCCGCTTCTTTTCTTTTTCTCGTCTGTCCCCCCCTCCCTTGTGGAGGGGCTCCGGTCCGATGACCATGGAAGTACTGGCTGTCCAGAGTCGGGACCCAGGATGGACCGATCGCCTGTGTATCGGTTTGGGACATCTCTACGCTGCTGATCCGACTCCGCTTGGGATGGTCTCCTGTGGACGGGACTCTCGCTGCTGTCTTGGATCCGCTTTGAACTGAACTCTCGCGGCTGTGTTGGATCCACTATGGATTGAACTTTCACAGTATCATGTTAGACCCGCTGGACATCCATTGCTTTCGGTCCCCTAGAGGGGCGGGGTTGCCCACTTTTGAGGTCCTCTCCAAGGTTCTCATAGTCATCATTGTCACTGGCGTCCCACTGGGTGTGAGTTTTCCTTGCCCTTATGTGGGTTCTTCCGAGGATGTCGTAGTGGTTTGTACAGTCATTTGAGACATTTGTGAATTAGGGCTATATAAATAAACATTAATTGATTGATTGTATTTGTAGCATTGGCTGTTTTTGTAGTAATTTATTCTTTTTTTTTTACCTTTCTGGTTTTACAAACCCTGTTTCCATATGAGTTGGGAAATTGTGTTAGATGTAAATATAAACGGAATACAATGATTTGCAAATCCTTTTCGACCCATATTCAGTTGAATGCACTACAAAGGTGGTTTGGGCATCTGGTCAGGATGCCACCCGAATGCCTCCCCAGGGAGGTGTTTAGGGCATCGTCCGACTGGTAGGAGGCCACGGGGAAGACTTCATTTATAAGTAAAGGTAAGACCATAAGAACGTTTTTATTGTTTTATTTAATGTGCTTTTAATGATGTCATCCTTACATCACACTCAAATTTATAAGCGCAGGCCCAAATTTACCGCATGCCTTTGGTAAGCACCGGAGTGAGAAGATGTTTTAAATTAATTAGCGCCCCAGCGGCAATTCAAGGAAATACGGTATGTGAAAGAATCTTCCACAATTTAAATGTAATGTTTATTGTTCTTCGGTCAATGGTCAATAAAGCAAACAAACAGTTGTACATTCATATATTGAAAATAAAAAATGTTGCAGACAAAAGGGTTTAGGCTGAAGTTAAACACTTATTGCGCCTAACCCTATAAACAATTTCAAGTACAAAATAAACTTCCGAAAATTATAAAATGTCCTTTGCACAACTTATTATAAATACACATTATAAACAACATGACCGTAGTTCAATTTTAAACACAGTACAGGCAGGTGAAATATCCCTGCACTAATTATATATACAATATATACAAACAATTGTACTTCTATTATTTTTTATATCTCATGTTTAGTTTTTAATGAACAATAATCATAGTATTAACTACAATGTTGATTCAAGAGTGATATATTTTTTTCAAGACATTGGTCTTAAAGTGTTTTTTAAATGTGTGAATGGAACTGAAACATTTTAAAGGGGAACATTATCACAATTTCAAAAGGGTTAAAAACAATAAAAATCAGTTCCGAGTGGCTTTTTGTATTTTATTAAGTTTTTTTCAAAATTTTACCGGTCTCGGAATATCCCTAAGTAAAGCTTTAAAGTGCCTTTTTTTCGCTATCTTCTAAACCACTATCCAATTCCCTGTGACGTCACACAGTGCTGCCAATGTAAACAAACAATGGGAATACCACAGCAAGATATAGCGACATTAGCTCGGATTCAAACTCGGATTTCAGCGACTTAAGCGATTCAACAGATTATGCAGGTATTGAAACAGATGTTTGGAGTATGAAAGTATTGAAGAAGAAACTGAAGCTATTGAGCGAATAGCTATTGATGCTATTCATAGCCATAGCATGGCCGAATAGCAGCGTTAGCATCTCCGGTAAAATGTGCGGACCAAACGATCAGGACTTTCGCATCTTTTGACACTGGAGCAACTTAAATCCGTCGATTGGTAAGTGTTTGTTTCGCATTGAATGTGTGTGGAAGGAAACGTAATATCGTTCCAAATGCATCTACAGGTTATCCATACATCTCTGTGCCATGTCTGCTTTAGCACCGCCGGTAAATAGCATGTTAGCATCGATTAGCATTGCATGTTAGCATCGATTAGCTGGCAGTCACGCCGCAACCAAATATGTCTGATTAGCACATAAGTCAACATCAACAAAACTCACCTTTGTGATTTTGTTGACTTTATAGTAGCAAATGCATCTACAGGTTATCCATACATCTCTGTGCCATGTCTGCTTTAGCACCGCCGGTAAATAGCATGTTAGCATCGATTAGCATAGCATGTTAGCATCGATTAGCTGGCAGTCACGCCGCAACCAAATATGTCTGATTAGCACATAAGTCAACATCAACAAAACTCACCTTTGTGATTTTGTTGACTTTATAGTAGCAAATGCATCTACAGGTTATCCATACATCTCTGTGCCATGTCTGCTTTAGCACCACCGGTAAATAGCATGTTAGCATCGATTAGCGTAGCATGTTAGCATCGATTAGCTGGCAGTCAACATCAACAAAACTCACCTTTGTGATTTCGTTGACTATCGTTGCAAATGCATCTGCAGGTTATCTATACATCTCTGTGCCATGTCTGTCATCGCCGGTAAAATGTGGAGACACTCCAGCACATTCAATGGGGGTCTGGCGGCAGACACTTTCGCATCTTCGGGCCAGTGGTGCAACTTGAATCCCTCCCTGTTAGTGTTGTTACACCCTCCGACAACACACCGACGAGGCATGATGTCTCCAAGGTTCCAAAAAATAGTCGAAAAAAACTGAAAATAACAGAGCTGAGACCCGGTGTTTGTAATGTGTTGAAAATGAAAATGGCGGCTGTATTACCTCGGCGACGTCACATTCTGACGTCATCGCCTCCAGCGCGATAAACAGAAAGGCGTTTAATTCGCCAAAATTCACCCATTTAGAGTTCGGAAATCGGTTAACAAAATACATGGTCTTTTTTCTGCAACATCAAGGTATATATTGACGCTTACATAGGTCTGGTGATAATGTTCCCCTTTAAGGAATGATCCAAGCTGTTCCACAGTTGAACTCCTCTAACAGAAACACATTTACTTTTTAAGCTTGTTCTTATTTTTGCTTTCTGAAAGAAAGCTGAACCTCTGAGGTCATAGGGATTCTCTCTGGGTTTAAATCTCACTTGTAAACACCCAGGCAGCATGTGGTTATGAGCTTTGTAAGCCACAATAGTAGTATTGAGGTCAAGAAGATCGTGCAATTTTAATGTTTTTGATTTGATGAACAATGAAATAGAGCAGGGGTGTCAAACTCAAATACAGAGTGGGCCAAAATTTAAAACTGAACAAAGCTGCGGGCCGAGGTTGAACAAATTAACCTTTTAATAGGGACCCAAACAAGTTTTGCATTGAATATTGAACAAGCAAGGCTTATATAACTTTATAGTGACATGCAAAATCGAGTTTCAAATAACAATAATTAAAAAATATCAATGGCATATCAAATAAAATTTAAATAAAGATAAAAT
>NC_084622.1:14140488-14205488 GCF_033978795.1 Nerophis ophidion
CTCAAAAGACCAGACCGTCATTTTTTTCCCTTTTAATTTCCTTTAATTTGCGACAATTTCTTCAAACAATGAAACAGCTTATTTCGCCTTTATAGCAGCTTTTAGAGTCTTTGGTAGCGTTGTACAGACTTGGTTTTTAGCTTTTCGGTGAAAAACCTTTGAAGGCCTACTGAAATTAGATTTTCTTATTCAAACGGGGATAGCAGGTCCGTTCTATGTGTCATACTTGATCATTTCGCGATATTGCCATATTTTTGCTGAAAGGATTTAGTAGAGAACTTCCACGATAAAAGTTCGCAACTTTTGGTCGCTAATAAAAAAAGCCTTGCCTGTACCGGAAGTAGCAGACGATGTGTGCGTGACTTCACGGGTTGTGGAGCTCCTCACATCTGAACATTGATTACAATCATGGCCACCAGCAGCTAGAGCGATTCGGACCGAGAAAGCGACAATTTCCCCATTAATTTGAGCGAGAATTAAAAATTTGTGGATGAGGATATTGAGAGTGAAGGACTAGAACAGGGGTCGGAACCTTTTTGGCTTAAAAGAGCCAAAAAGCCCAATATTTTAAAATGTATTTCCGTAAGAGCCATATTATAATTTTTTTAACACTGAACACAATTAAACGCGCGCAATTTTAAGTAAGACCAACATTTGTAGAGTATATTAGGTCTCTTGTTCTTTGTAATAACATTGTTATTCTGAAGCTAACTGTGGAGGGGGCGTGGCCTGCGGGCCTGCAGCGAACTGGGGATGTGCCAAGACCGGCCTGGAAACAAGCGACAGGTGCGTAGATGGCCCACCTGGGCCTTGTTTTCTAATCACCTGTCGCTCTGTTATAAGCAGCAGCCAGGAGGAGAGACGGGGTGGGGTTGGGGCTGGAGCCAGAGCGCAAGCGGGAACGAAAGAGAAAAATGCAATTCCTGGAAAGCAACTGAGAGACTTTTTGAAAAATAAAACAATATTGTAACCCTGAAACAGGATCTCATGTCGGTGCTTGGGGGTCTGAGGAACACCCAGGAAGGCAAGCCCCACACTAATTGATACTAAATAAATAACTTCTTACCATTAACGCAACTTTTTGAACAGGTGTGGTAGAAAAACGGATGGATGGATTAAAAATGCATGAGAATGTTTTATATTTTGAACGTTATTTTTAACAAGTGGAATTATTCATTACTTATCGTGTTAAGCAACGTCAGCTCAAATTTATCTGAGAGCCAGATGCAGTCACCAAAAGAGCCACATCTGGCTCTAGAGCCATAGGTTCCCTACCCCTGGACTAGAAAAAAAAAGAGAAAAAAAGACGAGGGCAGTGAGAGCGATTCAGATGTTATTAGACACATTTACTAGGATAATTCTGGAAAATCCCTTATCCGCCTAGTGTGTTAGTAGTGTTTCAGTGAGATTATATAGTACCTGAAAGTGGGAGGGGTGTGGCCAACGGTGTGTTGACCGCCAGTGTCTCCGGTGGTAGGAGGTAATAGTCCGCAACTGCAGGAGGATGCAAGCTCCGCTCATAACTACGGTAAGAGCCGACTTATTACCACATTATTCTCACCGAAACTTGCCGGTTGACATGTGGTCGGGATCCATGTTCGCTTGACCGCTCTTTTCCATAGTAAAGCTTCACCTTCGGGAATTTTAAACAAGTGTTTGTGTGGCTAAAGGCTAAAAGCTTCCCACTTCCATCTTTCTACTTTGACGTCTCCATTATTAATTGAACAAATTGCAAAAGATTCAGCAACACAGATGTCCAGAATACTGTGGAATTATGCGATTAAAGCAGACTACTTATAGCTTGGATCGGGCTGGAAAATAATGTCCGCTACAACACGAGACGTCAAATGCACGCGTCATCATACTGCGATGTTTTCAACAGGACACTTGGCGGGAAATTTAAAATTGCAATTTAGTAAACTAAAAAGGCCGTATTGGCATGTGTTGCAATGTTAATATTTCATCATTGATATATAAATTATCAGACTGCATAAGATTAACATGCTGTACAAAAATCTATTATTAATCCCATAATTTAAAATTACTAATTAGGCTATAGGCGCCAGCGCCCCCCGCGACCCCGAAAGGGAATAGGCGGTAGAAAATGGATGGATGGATAATTAGGCTATCAAACGTTTAACCATTAAACAAGTACGAGAACATTTACTAATATGTTCCCTTTAAGTTAAAACAGATTTTAAATAAATTGTCAACATAAATGCACAAAGATACATATAAAATACGTTTAACCCCAAAAACACAAATAAATGCAGCAGAAAACCCAATATGCAAATACCATAACAATTAACCACTTATTTTATATACATATTTAAAATACATACCCAATATAAATGTATTTATTTAGCAGTGAAACACTCAGATCTTAAATGTTGTCTACTGGTAGAAAAGTGACATGTTTCCTAAGCCCTCACTAACAGATCCAGCATACTTCAATCCAACACTTTAAATCAGGGGTCTCAAACTCAACTTACCTGGGGGCCACTGGATGCAGAAACTGGGTGTGGCTGGGCCCCAAGAAAAGATTTCTTACAAAAATCTAACATGCATTTTTTAATGAATTCACCTTCTTTGAACGGCTTTCCCGCCCTAGCAACATACTTGCCAACTCCCGCGTTCTTTCCGGGAAACACCCGAATATCAGTGCTCCCCCCGACAATCTCCCGGGGCAATCATTCTCCCGGTTTCCACCCGGACAACAATATATTGTACGATTTACACCTCCGTCGCCCCAACCACGCCCCCTATTGTAGCCCGAAAGAGTTAGGGCTGCATTGGATTCTGGGTATTTGTGCTTTTGTTGTGTTACGGTGCGGATGTTCTCCCAAAACGTGTTTGTCATCAGTGTTAATTTTGTTGACGAAAAATTTGTCAGTTTTCGTCAACGACCTTTTTTTCCCCCTGACTAAAACGAGACAATAACTAAATAAAAAATAATTTACGTGGACTAAGACGATGACGAGGTGTATTGTACGAGGTGTACACTGCTGCTGGAATTTAAATTTTCCTGAAGGAACTCTCCTGAAGGAATCAATAAAGTACTATCTATCTATTGACATACTCGTCAACGAATAAAAACGAGACGAAAATGTCTGCCAGAGACAAGATCCAACCGGAACTCATTTCGTTAGTAGGAGGCGGGAGGAGTTGGGAAGAGAACCAATCAGAGCGACGTGGTAAGGAAGTCACGTAAACGTAGTTTGCGTTTGAGACTGACCCGGGAATGCGCTGCAGAAGACAACATGTCAACGCCGGGGAGGAAGAGGGGAGAGGACATATGGGGAAATTTTATATTTGACGTCAAAGATTACAAGATGCAGTGTAAGAAGAACAGCGCGAGGATTACGGGGAAAAACACAACTTGAAGCGTCATTTACAGTCGAATCACCCCGAAATCCACACACAGGTAAGCATTTTCCACAACATACAACTCACTCGACGTTATCTCGTTTATTACACGGCTTATTGTGAAATACTAAATTTGAGACATGATTTTCATCAAAATACGACTTGTATCAGTGATTTTTCCGCTGTTTTGCTTCGACTTTCAGAAATTGAAGGGAAAGTTTACATATTAACCTTTAGTCGACTAAATCTACTGTAGCTTTCGTCGACTATAATCTTATATTTCGTCAACTAAAGCTAGACTAAAACCAGAACAATTTAAATAACTAAATTATGACTAAAACTAAATTACATTTTAGTCAAAAGACTATGACTAAAACTAAATCAAATTTTGCTGTCAAAATTAACACTCTTTATCATTATTGTTTGGTGTGGGTTCACAGTGTGGCAGATATTTGTAACAGTGATAACGTTGTTGATACGCCCACCCTCAGAGTGACCTGTATGGCTGTTGATCAACTATGTCTTGCAGTCACTTACTGTGTCTTCAGAAGCCAAATACAACCTGTGACTGGGCTGGCACGCTGTTTGTACGGATTGTAGAGGCCGTTAAAGGCCTACTGAAATGAGATTTTCTTATTTAAATGGGGATAGCAGGTCCATTTTATGTGTCATACTTGATCATTTTGTGATATTGCCATATTTTTGCTGAAAGGATTTAGTAGAGAACATCCACGATAAAGTTCGCAACTTTTGGTCGCTAATAGAAAAGCCTTGCCTGTACCGGAAGTCGCAGACGATGACGTCACCCGTTGAGGGCTCTGTCCCGCCAAATTTCTTCTCCCCTACAAAAACCTTCCCCCCGGAAGACATTTGGCGTGACAGACCCTTTAATGCCTGAAGGACCCCAATGAGGGCGTGATAATACCAAGTTATATGACTCTTAAGGGTTACAGCTGCAAAATTAGCAAAGCAAAAATAGCTTGAAAGGTTAGCATGCTGGAATGCTAATATTTTTTCCTTACCGTTATTTTTCACCAATGACAATCAGCCAATTATAATGCTTTTAAAACAGACAGCTGTGTGGGTTGCTTTAAGCAAGGGTTACAGCTGCAAAATTAGCGAAGCAAAAATAGCTTGAAAGGTTAGCATGCTGGAATGCTAATATTTTTTCACCAATGACAATCAGCCAACTATAATGATTTTAAAACAGGCAGCTGTGTGGCCTGCATTAAGGTCCTTCAGGCATTAGAGGGTCTGTCACGCCAAATGTCTTCCGGGGGTAAGGTTTTTGTAGGGGGGAAGAAATTTGGCGTGACAGCTCCTCACATCGTCACATTGTTTTTAATGGGAGCCTCCAACAAAAAGAGCTATTTGGACCGAGAAAACGACAATTTCCCTATTAATTTGAGAGAGGATGAAAGATTCGTGGATGAGGATATTGAGAGTGAAGGACTAGGAAAAAAAAAACGTGATTGCATTGGGACGGATTCAGATGTTTTTAGACACATTTACTAGGATAATTCTGGGAAATCCCTTATCCTTCTATTGTGTTGCTAGTGTTTTAGTGAGTTAAATAGTACCTGATAGTCGGAGGGGTGTGTCCACGGGTGTGTTGACGCCAGTGTCTGAGGGAAGTCGACGGCAGCGTTATGGACGGCGCAAGCCCAGCTGATCTCCGGTAAGAAGCGACTTTTTAACCACAATTTTCTCACCGAAACCTGCTGGTTGACATTCGGCTGGGATCCATGTTCGCTTGACCATACTAAAGTTTCACCTCCGGGAATTTTAAACAAGGAATCACCGTGTGTTTGTGTGGCTAAAGGCTAAAGCTTCCCACCTCCATCTTTCTACTTTGACTTCTCCATTATTAATTGAACACAATTGCAAAAAATTCAGCAACACAGATGTCCAAAATACTGTGTAATTATGCGGTTAAAGCAGACAACTTTTAGCTGTGTGTGTGTGCAGCGCTCATATTTCCTAACAGTCCGTGACGTCACGCGTACACATCATTACGCGACGTTTAAGAAGAAACTCTCGGGAAATTTAGAAATTGCAAATTAGTAAACTAAAAAGGCCGTATTGGCCTTAATATCGTCGTTAGGGGGGAATTCGGGAGAATGATTACCCCTGGAGGGGCACTGACACCTGGGAGTCCCCCGGAAAAGGCCAGGGTATGCAAGTATGACGCTGTGAAGCGTTATTCATACAAAACTTGCGGGCCGCACCAACATTAAGTTTTCATATTAAGGTGCGGGCCGCAATTGTCCCACGGGCCGCGTGTTTGAGACCCCTGCTTTAAATTGAGCCACTTCACCCTCCTGATGAAGCAAACTGTTCCAACATTTATCAGACCAAGTAAAGGATATGCATGAACATTTCCTTACCAAACAACATCTAAATAAACCCTGTTTGTATGTAGCCTCCAGACGAGGCACATAGCGTCACAGGAATAAAGCGTAATCTTACCGTTCAGCTTTTGGTTTTGGTTCTCTTTTGGCACAACTCTGAGTTATCGTCAAGGATAGAAAACCTTCTTCGAGTCTGCGCTGCGGTGGCGTCTCATGCACACCTTGATTGGACGCAGCTGTCTAATTACCGGTGTTGTGCCGAATTCTGCACCCCCGCCGTAAAATGCACCCCCTGTCGGGAGCGCGCTTACGTCACTCGGTTGCGTCACCCGTCTCGAAAAGTAGCTAAACTCGGCTAAAATCGCCTCTTTCGGCATAAAAATGTACATAACAAGGTGAATAATCCAAGTTGTCTTTACTTTGGATATATTAATGGATGGATTAATTGTGATTCTTCAATGATTTCGCCGTCATTGCCTTTAATGATTTCGTCGTCATTCAGGTGGGTACATCGCCTCTTTCGGCATAAAAAAGTACATAACAAGGTGAAATAATCCAAGGTGTCTTTACTTTGGATTTATTAATGGATGGATTAATTGTGAGCCTTTAATGATTTCGCCACAATTCAGATAAGGCGAAACAATAACCATTTAATATAGGAATATTTGCTGTCCCGAAAATGTATTGAAGTATTGTATTAAAGAATATATACACCAAAGTAAGCCTCTATATGTACTTTTTTAGAGACATCAAGGAGAACGAATGTTTGCTGCTTCACTCGACGGGATCCAATACATGTATTTTAAAAATATGACATTTTCTTTAACTGTAAGAAGCTCATGGGTGGATGGATGAATACATTAATAAATGAATGCATCTGATACCTATCGTTGTTTTGATTTTAAGAATTTTCAAACTGAACATTCACAAATAACTTTACCAAAAGTACCCGAAATACCAGAGATGGAGTTATGGTGGGGGTGCATTTTCAGTGAAGAGTTGATTCCAGCTGCCTGAACATCTATCTATCTCTGGCTAGGATGGTCGTAGAGACATGAAATTCACCCTAGTAACTCATCCTTACCCCATCTGTATACTGTGAAAACCATGTGATGATTGGACCCCCACAGGCGGAGTTAGAGGGGGGTGCATTTTCAGGCAGCACCAACAGCCCACCTGCCGGAAAATGCATCCCCTAGCTATCTCTGGCTAGGATGGTCGTAGAGACATGAAACTCACCCTAGTAACTCATCCTTACCCCATCTGTATACTGTGAAAACCATGTGATGATTGGACCTCCACAGGCGGAGTTAGGGGGGGGTGCATTTTCAGGCAGCACCAATATCTCTGGCTAGGATGGTCGTAGAGACATGAAACTCACCCTAGTAACTCATCCTCACCCCATCTGTATACTGTGAAAACCATGTGATGATTGGACCCCCACAGGCGGAGTTAGGGGGGGGTGCATTTTCAGGCAGCACCAATATCTCTGGCTAGGATGGTCGTAGAGACATGAAACTCACCCTAGTAACTCATCCTCACCCCATCTGTATACTGTGAAAACCATGTGATGATTGGACCCCCACAGGCGGAGTTAGGGGGGGGTGCATTTTCAGGCAGCACCAATATCTCTGGCTAGGATGGTCGTAGAGACATGAAACTCACCCTAGTAACTCATCCTTACCCCATCTGTATACTGTGAAAACCATGTGATGATTGGACCTCCACAGGCGGAGTTAGGGGGGGGTGCATTTTCAGGCAGCACCAATATCTCTGGCTAGGATGGTCGTAGAGACATGAAACTCACCCTAGTAACTCATCCTTACCCCATCTGTATACTGTGAAAACCATGTGATGATTGGACCTCCACAGGCGGAGTTAGGGGGGGGTGCATTTTCAGGCAGCACCAATATCTCTGGCTAGGATGGTCGTAGAGACATGAAACTCACCCTAGTAACTCATCCTTACCCCATCTGTATACTGTGAAAACCATGTGATGATTGGACCTCCACAGGCGGAGTTAGGGGGGGGTGCATTTTCAGGCAGCACCAATATCTCTGGCTAGGATGGTCGTAGAGACATGAAACTCACCCTAGTAACTCATCCTCACCCCATCTGTATACTGTGAAAACCATGTGATGATTGGACCCCCACAGGCGGAGTTAGGGGGGGGTGCATTTTCAGGCAGCACCAATATCTCTGGCTAGGATGGTCGTAGAGACATGAAACTCACCCTAGTAACTCATCCTTACCCCATCTGTATACTGTGAAAACCATGTGATGATTGGACCCCCACAGGCGGAGTTAGGGGGGGTGCATTTTCAGGCAGCACCAATATCTCTGGCTAGGATGGTCGTAGAGACATGAAACTCTCCCTAGTAACTCATCCTTACCCCATCTGTATACTGTGAAAACCATGTGATGATTGGACCTCCACAGGCGGAGTTAGGGGGGGGTGCATTTTCAGGCAGCACCAATATCTCTGGCTAGGATGGTCGTAGAGACATGAAACTCACCCTAGTAACTCATCCTCACCCCATCTGTATACTGTGAAAACCATGTGATGATTGGACCCCCACAGGCGGAGTTAGGGGGGGGTGCATTTTCAGGCAGCACCAATATCTCTGGCTAGGATGGTCGTAGAGACATGAAACTCACCCTAGTAACTCATCCTTACCCCATCTGTATACTGTGAAAACCATGTGATGATTGGACCTCCACAGGCGGAGTTAGGGGGGGGTGCATTTTCAGGCAGCACCAATATCTCTGGCTAGGATGGTCGTAGAGACATGAAACTCACCCTAGTAACTCATCCTTACCCCATCTGTATACTGTGAAAACCATGTGATGATTGGACCTCCACAGGCGGAGTTAGGGGGGGGTTGCATTTTCAGGCAGCACCAATATCTCTGGCTAGGATGGTCGTAGAGACATGAAACTCACCCTAGTAACTCATCCTTACCCCCTATGTATACTGTGAAAACCATGTGATGATTGGATCTCCACAGGCGGAGTTAGGGGGGGGTGCATTTTCAGGCAGCACCAATATCTCTGGCTAGGATGGTCGTAGAGACATGAAACTCACCCTAGTAACTCATCCTTACCCCATCTGTATACTGTGAAAACCATGTGATGATTGGACCTCCACAGGCGGAGTTAGGGGGGGGTGCATTTTCAGGCAGCACCAATATCTCTGGCTAGGATGGTCGTAGAGACATGAAACTCACCCTAGTAACTCATCCTCACCCCATCTGTATACTGTGAAAACCATGTGATGATTGGACCCCCACAGGCGGAGTTAGGGGGGGGTGCATTTTCAGGCAGCACCAATATCTCTGGCTAGGATGGTCGTAGAGACATGAAACTCACCCTAGTAACTCATCCTTACCCCATCTGTATACTGTGAAAACCATGTGATGATTGGACCTCCACAGGCGGAGTTAGGGGGGGGTGCATTTTCAGGCAGCACCAATATCTCTGGCTAGGATGGTCGTAGAGACATGAAACTCACCCTAGTAACTCATCCTTACCCCATCTGTATACTGTGAAAACCATGTGATGATTGGACCTCCACAGGCGGAGTTAGGGGGGGGTGCATTTCAGGCAGCACCAATATCTCTGGCTAGGATGGTCGTAGAGACATGAAACTCACCCTAGTAACTCATCCTTACCCCATCTGTATACTGTGAAAACCATGTGATGATTGGACCCCCACAGGCGGAGTTAGGGGGGGGTGCATTTTCAGGCAGCACCAATATCTCTGGCTAGGATGGCCGTAGAGACATGAAACTCACCCTAGTAACTCATCCTTACCCCATCTGTATACTGTGAAAACCATGTGATGATTGGACCCCCACAGGCGGAGTTAGGGGGGGTGCATTTCAGGCAGCGCCAATATCTCTGGCTAGGATGGTCGTAGAGACATGAAACTCACCCTAGTAACTCATCCTCACCCCATCTGTATACTGTGAAAACCATGTGATGATTGGACCCCCACAGGCGGAGTTAGGGGGGGGTGCATTTTCAGGCAGCACCAATATCTCTGGCTAGGATGGTCGTAGGGACATGAAACTCACCCTAGTAACTCATCCTTACCCCATCTGTATACTGTGAAAACCATGTGATGATTGGACCTCCACAGGCGGAGTTAGGGGGGGTGCATTTTCAGGCAGCACCAATAGCTCTGGCTAGGATGGTCGTAGAGACATGAAACTCACCCTAGTAACTCATCCTTACCCCATCTGTATACTGTGAAAACCATGTGATGATTGGACCTCCACAGGCGGAGTTAGGGGGGGTGCATTTTCAGGCAGCACCAATATCTCTGGCTAGGATGGTCGTAGAGACATGAAACTCACCCTAGTAACTCATCCTTACCCCATCTGTATACTGTGAAAACCATGTGATGATTGGACCCCCACAGGCGGAGTTAGGGGGGGGTGCATTTTCAGGCAGCACCAATATCTCTGGCTAGGATGGTCGTAGAGACATGAAACTCACCCTAGTAACTCATCCTTACCCCATCTGTATACTGTGAAAACCATGTGATGATTGGACCCCCACAGGCGGAGTTAGGGGGGGGTGCATTTTCAGGCAGCACCAATATCTCTGGCTAGGATGGTCGTAGAGACATGAAACTCACCCTAGTAACTCATCCTTACCCCATCTGTATACTGTGAAAACCATGTGATGATTGGACCTCCACAGGCGGAGTTAGGGGGGGGTGCATTTTCAGGCAGCACCAACAGCCCACCTGCCGGGAAATGCACCCCCTACCTATCTCTGGCTAGGATGGTCGTAGAGACATGAAACTCACCCTAGTAACTCATCCTTACCCCCCCTGCATAGTGTGAAAACCATGTGATGATTGGACCCCCACAGGCGGAGTTAGGGGGGGGTGCATTTTCAGGCAGCACCAACAGCCCACCTGCCGGGAAATGCACCCCCTAGCTATCTCTGGCTAGGATGGTCGTAGAGATATGAAATTCACCCTAGTAACTCATCCTTACCCCCTCTGTATAGTGTGAAAACCATGTGATGATTGGACCTCCATAGGCGGAGTTAGGGGGGGGGGGTGCTTTTTCAGGCAGCACCAATAGCCCACCTGCTGGAAAATGCATGTTTTTCCCCTCTAAACTCTCTCCCTTTGTTTATAATGCCATTTTTTTGCTGGATTTAGTCTCTATAAACTCCAAGGAAAACAATACCCGGCTGGGGACAATTTTTGAAATCGGTCTCCAAACTAAGGCATGCGGGCCGAAAGCGGCCCGCCGACGTCCAAAATCCGGCCCCAGGATTTTTATTCATGTTTTGAATTTTTGGGACATGGGGGACTTGTGGGAATCCATCCCAGGTAAGATTTTTGAACATTTTGAGGACTTTTGCCTACTTTCCCAACTTTCCCCCCCACTTCCAGTGTGACTTTGCGGTGTGCGCTATGGACATGCTGGGCATCCCTTGACTCGGGTGGCCAGCTGCGGGACTTGTGTGATTGATTTTTTAAAACTTTGAGGACTTTTGCCTACTTTCCCAGCTTTTCCCTCACTTCTAGTCAGTTGTGGTGTATCGCTATACATGGGCTATTATTAGGAAGAGGCGTTTATTTGGTAATATACAGTATATATATATATATATATATATATATATATACACACACATCGTGATATATATACACATATATATATGTATACATATATATATAGACATACATGTGTAGATCTACACATGTATGTCTATATATATATATATATATATGTATACATATTTATATGTATATATACAACAATGTGTGTGTGTAATATATACATATATATATATATAGGCGCGGCATGGCGTAGTGGGTAGAGCGGCCGGCCAGAAACCTGAGAGTTTCAAGTTCGCTTCCCACCTATTGACATCCAAAAAAAATCACTGCCTTGGGCAGGACACTTCCCCCTAGCCCCCGGTGCTGCTCACACTGGTGAATGAATGATGAATGAATGATTAGTGGTGGTCGGAGGGGCCGTAGGCGCAAACTGGCAGCCACACTTCCGTCAGTCTACCCCAGGGCAGCTGTGGCTACAGATATAGCTTACCACCACCAGGTGTGAATGAATGTCGGGTCCCACTTCTCTGTGAGCGCTTTGAGTGTTTATAAAAGCGCGATATAAATCTAAGTGATTTATATATATATATATATATATATATATATATATATATATATATATATATATATATATATACTGTATATTACCAAATAAACGCCTCTTCCTAATAATAGCCCATGTATAGCGATACACCACAACTGACTGGAAGTGGGGGAAAAGCTGGGAAAGTAGGCAAAAGTCCTCAAAGTTTTAAAAAATCAATCACACAAGTCCCGCAGCTGGCCACCCGAGTCAAGGGATGCCCAGCATGTCCATAGCGCACACCGCAAAGTCACACTGGAAGTGGGGGGGAAAGTTGGGAAAGTAGGCAAAAGTCCTCAAAATGTTCATAATCTTACCTGGGATGGATTCCCACAAGTCCCCCATGTCCCAAAAATTCAAAACATGAATAAAAATCCTGGGGCCGGATTTTGGACGTCGGCGGGCCGCTTTCGGCCCGCATGCCTTAGTTTGGAGACCAATTTCAAAAATTGTCCCCAGCCGGGTATTGTTTTCCTTGGAGTTTATAGAGACTAAATCCAGCAAAAAATTGGCATTATAAACAAAGGGAGAGAGTTTAGAGTGGAAAAACATGCATTTTCCAGCAGGTGGGCTATTGGTGCTGCCTGAAAAAGCACCCCCCCCCTAACTCCGCCTATGGAGGTCCAATCATCACATGGTTTTCACACTATACAGAGGGGGTAAGGATGAGTTACTAGGGTGAATTTCATATCTCTACGACCATCCTAGCCAGAGATAGCTAGGGGGTGCATTTCCCGGCAGGTGGGCTGTTGGTGCTGCCTGAAAATGCACCCCCCCCTAACTCCGCCTGTGGGGGTCCAATCATCACATGGTTTTCACACTATGCAGGGGGGGTAAGGATGAGTTACTAGGGTGAGTTTCATGTCTCTACGACCATCCTAGCCAGAGATAGGTAGGGGGTGCATTTCCCGGCAGGTGGGCTGTTGGTGCTGCCTGAAAATGCACCCCCCCCTAACTCCGCCTGTGGAGGTCCAATCATCACATGGTTTTCACAGTATACAGATGGGGTAAGGATGAGTTACTAGGGTGAGTTTCATGTCTCTACGACCATCCTAGCCAGAGATATTGGTGCTGCCTGAAAATGCACCCCCCCCTAACTCCGCCTGTGGAGGTCCAATCATCACATGGTTTTCACAGTATACAGATGGGGTAAGGATGAGTTACTAGGGTGAGTTTCATGTCTCTATGACCATCCTAGCCAGAGATATTGGTGCTGCCTGAAAATGCACCCCCCCCTAACTCCGCCTGTGGGGGTCCAATCATCACATGGTTTTCACAGTATACAGATGGGGTAAGGATGAGTTACTAGGGTGAGTTTCATGTCTCTACGACCATCCTAGCCAGAGATATTGGTGCTGCCTGAAAATGCACCCCCCCCTAACTCCGCCTGTGGGGGTCCAATCATCACATGGTTTTCACAGTATACAGATGGGGTGAGGATGAGTTACTAGGGTGAGTTTCATGTCTCTACGACCATCCTAGCCAGAGATATTGGTGCTGCCTGAAAATGCACCCCCCCCCCTAACTCCGCCTGTGGAGGTCCAATCATCACATGGTTTTCACAGTATACATAGGGGGTGAGGATGAGTTACTAGGGTGAGTTTCATGTCTCTACGACCATCCTAGCCAGAGATAGCTAGGGGGTGCATTTCCCGGCAGGTGGGCTGTTGGTGCTGCCTGAAAATGCACCCCCCCCTAACTCCGCCTGTGGAGGTCCAATCATCACATGGTTTTCACAGTATACAGATGGGGTAAGGATGAGTTACTAGGGTGAGTTTCATGTCTCTACGACCATCCTAGCCAGAGATATTGGTGCTGCCTGAAAATGCACCCCCCCCTAACTCCGCCTGTGGAGGTCCAATCATCACATGGTTTTCACAGTATACATAGGGGGTAAGGATGAGTTACTAGGGTGAGTTTCATGTTTCTACGACCATCCTAGCCAGAGATAGCTAGGGGGTGCATTTCCCGGCAGGTGGGCTGTTGGTGCTGCCTGAAAATGCACCCCCCCCTAACTCCGCCTGTGGAGGTCCAATCATCACATGGTTTTCACAGTATACAGATGGGGTAAGGATGAGTTACTAGGGTGAGTTTCATGTCTCTACGACCATCCTAGCCAGAGATATTGGTGCTGCCTGAAAATGCACCCCCCCCCCTAACTCCGCCTGTGGGGGTCCAATCATCACATGGTTTTCACAGTATACAGATGGGGTGAGGATGAGTTACTAGGGTGAGTTTCATGTCTCTACGACCATCCTAGCCAGAGATATTGGTGCTGCCTGAAAATGCACCCCCCCTAACTCCGCCTGTGGAGGTCCAATCATCACATGGTTTTCACAGTATACAGATGGGGTAAGGATGAGTTACTAGGATGAGTTTCATGTCTCTACGACCATCCTAGCCAGAGATATTGGTGCTGCCTGAAAATGCACCCCCCCTAACTCCGCCTGTGGAGGTCCAATCATCACATGGTTTTCACAGTATACATAGGGGGTAAGGATGAGTTACTAGGGTGAGTTTCATGTCTCTACGACCATCCTAGCCAGAGATAGCTAGGGGATGCATTTTCCGGCAGGTGGGCTGTTGGTGCTGCCTGAAAATGCACCCCCCCCTAACTCCGCCTGTGGGGGTCCAATCATCACATGGTTTTCACAGTATACAGATGGGGTAAGGATGAGTTACTAGGGTGAGTTTCATGTCTCTACGACCATCCTAGCCAGAGATAGATAGATGTTCAGGCAGCTGGAATCAACTCTTCACTGAAAATGCACCCCCACCATAACTCCATCTCTGGTATTTCGGGTACTTTTGGTAAAGTTATTTGTGAATGTTCAGTTTGAAAATTCTTAAAATCAAAACAACGATAGGTATCAGATGCATTCATTTATTAATGTATCATCCATCCACCCATGAGCTTCTTACAGTTAAAGAAAATGTCATATTTTTAAAATACATGTATTGGATCCCGTCGAGTGAAGCAGCAAACATTCGTTCTCCTTGATGTCTCTAAAAAAGTACATATAGAGGCTTACTTTGGTGTATATATTCTTTAATACAATACTTCAATACATTTTCGGGACAGCAAATATTCCTATATTAAATGGTTATTGTTTCGCCTTATCTGAATTGTGGCGAAATCATTAAAGGCTCACAATTAATCCATCCATTAATAAATCCAAAGTAAACACAACTTGGATTATTTCACCTTGTTATGTACTTTTTTATGCCGAAAGGGGCGATGTACCCACCTGAATGACGACGAAATCATTAAAGGCAATGACGGCGAAATCATTGAAGAATCACAATTAATCCATCCATTAATATATCCAAAGTAAAGACAACTTGGATTATTCACCTTGTTATGTACATTTTTATGCCGAAAGAGGCGATTTTAGCAGAGTTTAGCTACTTTTCGAGACGGGTGATGCAACCGAGTGACGTAAGCGCGCTCCCGACAGGGGGTGCATTTTACGGCGGGGGTGCAGAATTCGGCACAACACCGGACTCGGGCACCAGCAGGTGAGACGGGAGCGCGCTGCCTGCGCGTGAATGTGAATAGATCAGGTGATCATATAAACAGACTGGCTGAACTAATGCCGAATTATACAGCTAACTTGGGGTTGCCAAGGTGAATATGGATGCGGATGTGCTTGACCATAAAATATAATTTCATGTCTTATTTTTTTAATTGGGGTTTGGCTGGTTGCCAAGTCGCCGCAGTTGCGAGCTCGCGCATCAGCTGACGAGGCAGCTGTTCGCCGCTACAATAAGTGCACACAAAAAATAGGTGCACATAAGCAATAAGTGCACACAAGCAATACATGCACGCAAACAATAAGTACACACAAGCAATAAATGCACAGAAGCAATAAATGCACAGAAACAATACAAGCACACAAACAGTAATTGCACACAAACAATAAGTGCACACAAACAATAGATGCACACAAGCAATAAGTACACACAAGAAATAAATGCACAGAAGCAATAAATGCACACAAACAATAAGTGCACACGAGCAATAAGTGCACACAAGCAATAAATGCACACAAACAATAAGTGCACACAAACTAAGTGCACACGAGCAATAAGTGCACACAAGCAATAAATGCACACAAACAATAAGTGCACACAAACAATAAGTGCACACGAGCAATAAATGCACACAAGCAATAAATGCACACAAAAAATAAGAGCACAGAAACAGTAATTGCACACAAACAATAAATGCACAAAAGCAATAAATGCACACAAACAATAAGTGCACACAAACAATAAGTGAACACAAACAATAAGTACACACAAGCAATAAATGCACAAAAGCAATAAATGCACACAAACAATAAGAGCACACAAACAATAAGTGCACACAAACAATAAATGCACACAAACAATAAGTACACACAAGCAATAAATGCACAAAAGAAATAAATGCACACAAACAATAAGAGCACACAAACAGTAATTGCACACAAACAATAAGTGCACACAAACAATAAATGCACACAATAAATGCACACAAACAATAAGTACACACAAGCAATAAATGCACAAAAACAACGAGCGCACACAAGCAATAAATGCACAAAAGCAATAAATGCACACAAACAATCAGAGCACACTAACAATAATTGCACACAAGCAATAAGTACACACAAGCAATAAATGCACAGAAGCAATCAATGCACACAAACAATAAGAGCACACAAACAATAAATGCACAGAAACAATAAGCGCACACAAGCAATAAATGCACAAAAGCCATAAATGCACACAAACAAGAAGTGCACACAAACAATAAGTGCACACAAACAATAAATGCACACAAACAATAGATGCGCACAAGCAATAAATGCACACAAACAATAAGAGCACACAAACAATAAATGCACACAAACAATAAGTACACACAAGCAATAAATGCACAAAAACAATAAGCGTACACAAGCAATAAATGCACAGTAGCAATAAATGCACAGTAGCAATAAATGCACACAAACAATAAGAGCAAACAAACAATAAAAGCACACAAGCAATAGGTGCACACAAGAAATAAATGCACACAAACAATAAGAGCACACAAATAATAAGTGCACACAAACAATAAAAGCACACAAGCAATAAGTGCACACAAGCAATAAATGCACCAACAATAAGTGCACACAAACAATAAATGCACACAAAAAATAAATGCACACAAACGATAAGTGCACACAAACAATAAGCGCACACTAACAATAAGTGCACGCTAACGATAAGTGCACACAAACAATAAAAGCACACAAGCAATAAATGCACAGAAGCAATAAATGCACAAAAGCAATGAATGCACACAAACAATAAGAGCACACAAAAAATAATTGCACACAAACGATAAGTGCACACAAACAATAAGTGCACACTAACAATAAGTGCACACTAACAATAAATGCACACAAAAAATAAGCGCACACAAGCAATAAATGCACACAAACAATAAGAGCACACAAACAATAAGAGCACACAAACGATAAGTGCACACAAACAATAAGTGCACACTAACAATAAGTGCACGCTAACAATAAGTGCACGCAAACAATAAGTGCACACAAAGAATAAAAGCTCACAAGCAATAAGTGCACACAAGCAATAAATGCACAAAAACAATAAGAGCACACAAACAATAAGTGCACACAAGCAATAAATGCACACAAACAATAAGCGCACACAAGCAATAAATGCACACAAACAATAAGAGCACACAAAAAATAATTGCACACAAACGATAAGTGCACACAAACAATACATTCACACAAACAATAAGTGCACACTAACAATAAGTGCACACTAACAATAAATGCACACAAACAATTAGTGCACACTAACAATAAGTGCACACAAAGAATAAAAGCACACAAGCAATAAAAGCACAGAAGCAATAAATGCACACAAACAATAAGAGCACACAAAAAATAAATGCACCCAAACAATAAGTACACACAAACAATAAATTCACACAAACAATAAGCGCACACAAGCAATAAATGCACACAAACAATAAGAGCACACAAACAATAATTTCACACAAACGATAAGTGCCCACAAACAATAAATGCACACAAGCAATAAATGCACACAAACAATAAGTGCACACAAACAATAAATGCACAGAAGCAATAAATGCACACAAACAATAAGAGCACACAAACAATAAGTACACACAAACAATAAGCGCACACAAGCAATAAATGCACACAAGCAATAAATGCACACAAACAATAAGAGCACACAAACAATAATTGCACACAAACGATAAGTACACACAAACAATAAGTGCACTCTAACAATAAGTGCACACAAACAATAAATGCAAACAAACAATAAGTACACACAAGCAATAAATGCACAAAAACAATAAGCGCACACAAGCAACAAATGCACACAAACAATCAGAGCACACAAACAATAATTGCACACAAGCAATAAGTGCACACAAACAATAAAAGTGCACACTAACAATAAATGCACACAAACAATAAGTGCACACTAACAATAAGTACACACAATCAATAAGTACACACAAACAATAAATGCACAGAAGCAATAAGTACACACAAGCAATAAATGCACAGAAGCAATAAATGCACACAAACAATAAGCGCACACAAGCAATAAATGCACAAAAGCCATAAATGCACACAAACAATAAAAGCACACAAACAATAAGTGCACACAAACAATTAGTGCACACAAATAATAAATACAAATAAACAATAAATGCACACAAACAATAGGTGAAGTGAAGTGAATTATATTTATATAGTGCTTTTTCTCTTGTGACTCAAAGCACTTTACATAGTGAAACCCAATATCTAAGCTATATTTAAACTGGGAGCAGGTGTCTTGCCCAAGGACACAACGGCAATGACTAGGATGGTGAAAGCGGGGATTGAACCTGCAACCCTCAAGTTGCTGGCATGGCCGCTCTACCAACCGAACTATACCGCCCAATAAGTACACACAAACAATAAATGCACACAAGCAATAAATGCACACAAACAATAAATGCACACAAACAACAAGTGCACACAAACAACAAGTGCACACAAACAATAGCAAACATGAAAAAGCAAATGGCCTCCTGCCCGCCTCCTTTGCTCTCCTACACTAATGAGGATGTGTTTGTTTATTTCCACTTCCTCTAATTGGGAGATAAGACACATGGAGGAAGAGGAGGATGCACAACTTCTACAACACTTTGACACAAATGCACACACATGTTCACTTTTTGGGGAATTCTGCCCATCGTTCACAATCTTTATTCAAGACGTGACCACGGATGGATTTAAAAAAAAGAATTACAGCGCAGCCAATGGGAGCTCCACTATTGCCCCATAAAATACAGTAAATAAACATTCAAAAAGCACCAACAACAATAATCCATTTACATTTTATGACTTGAATATTAGCCAAGTATTAGTCATATTGTTATTATTATAAATGCAAACATAGACTAATTATTCATAGCGGCGACAAGTTCACAAGTCTGTGTACAATTTGGACATGATCAACTGGCGAGGTGTTTCCTTGCTTCCTTGCTCCCTGCAAGCTTAGTCTACAAACCCCAAAAGGAGTGAAGTTGTCACCTTGTGTAAATGGTAAATAAAAAGAATACAACAAATAATTTTCAACTTATATTCAATTGAATAGAATGCAAAGACAAGATACTTCATGTTCACACTGAGAAACTTTGTTCTTTTTTTGCAAATAATCATGAACTTAGAATTTAAAGGCCTACTGAAAGCCACTACTACCCACCACACAGTCTGATAGTTTATATATCAATGATGAAATATTAACGTTGCAACATATGACAATACGGCCTTTTTAGTTTAATAAATTACAATTTTAAATTTCGCGCGAAGTATCCTGTTGAAAACGTCGGTATGATGACGTTGTTCCAGCCCGATCCCAGCTATAAGTCGTCATCTTTAATCGCATAATTACACAGTATTCTGGACATCTGTGTTGCTGAATCTTTCGCAATTTGTTCAATGAATAATGGAGACGTCAAAGAAGAAAGCTGTAGGTCGGAAGCGGTGTATTGCGGCTGCCTTTACCAACACAAACACAGCCGGTGTTTCATTGTTTACATTCCCGAAGGTGAAGCTTTACTATGGAACAGAGCGGTCAAGCGAACATGGTTCTCTACCACATGTCAACCGGCAGGTTTCGGTCAGAAAATTGTGGTAATAAGTCGGCTCTTACCGTAGACATGATCGGAGCTTGCGTTGTTCCTCGTGCAACTGTCAAAGAGGCAGCTGCGACTCTCTTGCCTCCTCCGACCGGCCGCCCCCAAATGTGGGATGCTTCCACCATGGAGGAGGGGGAAAAAAAGCCCAACGGCTGCCTTCGCTTCGCTTCGTCGAGAAACCTGGCTTCCCTCAGAGACACTGGCGGTCACAACACCCGTGGCCACACCCCTCCGACTTTCAGGTACAACTATATAATCTCACTAAAACACTAGTAACACAATAGGCAGATAAGGGATTTTCCAGAATTATCCTAGTAAATATGTCTAATAACATCTGAATCGCTCCCACTGCCCTCGTCTTTTTTTTTTGTAGTCCTTCACTCTCACTTTCCTCATCCTCGAATCTTTCATCCTTGCTCAAATTAATGGGGAAATCGTCACTTTCTCAGTCCGAATCGCTCCTGCTGCTGGTGGCCATGATTGTAAACAATGTTCAGATGTGAGGAGCTCCACAACCCGTGACGTCACGCGCACATCGTCTGCTATTTCCGGTACAGGCAAGGCTTTTTTATTAGCGACCAAAAGTTGCAAACTTTATCGTCGATGTTCTGTACTAAATCCTTTCAGCAAAAATATGGCAATATCGCAAAATGATCAAGTATGACACATAGAATGGACCTGCTATCCCCGTTTGAATAAGAAAATATCATTTCATTGGGCCTTTAATAGCAGCAGCACATTGCAAAAATGTCATTTATAGCAGTGTGTCACATGGCCCTTCCTTTTAACAACACTTGGAAAAGTTTTTGAAGTGGAATTATTTCTTATTTTTGCTTAATGTACAGCTTAAATTGTTAACAGTCTTCCTTCTGCTATTCTAGCCTTCGTATTTTCAACGGGAGACAGGTCGGGACTACAGGCAGGCCCGTCTAGTACCCGCACTCTTTTACTATGAAGCCACGATGTTTTGACACGTGGCTTGGCATCGTTTTGCTGAAATAAGCAGGGGCGTCCATGATAGCGTTGCTTGGATGACAACATATGTTGCTCCAAAACCTGTATGTACCTTTCAGCATTAAAGGTGCCTTCACAGATGTGTAAGTTTCCCATGCCTTGGCCATTAATACACCCCCATACTGCCTTTTACACTTTGACCCTAGAACAGTCCGGATGGTTCTTTTCCTCTTTGGTCCGAAGGACGGACACGACGTCCACAGTTTCCAAAAACAATTAGAAATGTGGACTCATCAGACCACTGAACACTTTTACACTTTGCATGAGTCCATCTTAGATGAACTTGGGCCCAGCCAAGCGTTTCTGGGTGTTGTTGATAAATGGCTTTCGCCTTTTGCATAGTAGATTTTTAAATTGCACTTACAGATGTAGCGACCAACTGTAGTTACTGACAGTGGTTTTCTGAAGTGTTCCTAATGAGGACAGATGAGGAAGTTTAAAAGTATGTGTCCATGGTGGAAACACAGGAAAAGAACTACAGTCCAAACCTGTCATGTGGGATCATGACGGACAATAATGCTGGTGTTGATGGTAAATCTATACACAAGTTGTACACTGACTCCTCTAAAGTACTGTATATCCCAGTTAACTTTCTGTATCCTTGTCCATGAAGAAGATACAACACACAAGTTGGAGCCAGGCTGGCCGAGAAGGATTATTTCTTTGGAGATAAAGGAAGGGTGATAGTGGGAGTGAAACGTTACACACTTTAAAACACTCCCTTCTTTGTGTTGCTGATGTTTGGGCCGCTCCCAGCTATACGAGCTGTGGATTAAAGTCCCCCCACCACCCACCTCGAGATCCCCAATTTGGAGATCTCACAGTTGCGAACCCCTTCTTATGCAAAAGTCACAGCCCCTGTGGCGGGACATGGTCCAATATCCTGCAGTAACCTTGAGGCCTGAGACATCAATGTGCTGCTGGCATGGCTGCTGAGATAAGCTTCATGGCTCATCAAAGAGACAAGCTCTACTTCTGGTCTCTCCCCAAAACAGACATCCCTTTATGGCATCTCGCGGGGGCGGGGGGATAAGATGACTGCGCTCTTTCAGGGACGTTTCATCTCAAAAGCCTCAGAGTTGGGCGTGGTATGAATCATAAAGAGCCGTTAGTCGTAGTCATGTCTTAACCGGCAGCTTTCCATGAACTCTCTCTAGGTCGTCCTCAGACCAGCCTTGCATCATTGCTTCCAGTCGTCCCGATTCTCCACACATTTGGCCAGTTCCTTGGTACTCTGAGCTCCTGCATCCTTCTTAAGTATGTCCACGTATGTTAGTGTGGGACGTCCTCTTGACCGATGCCCATGTGTTGGTTCCCACAGCACCAATTTGCTAACTGGCAGCTCCTGATGCCTTTGGCAGTGTCCTGATCTTCTCGCTCACCCTTGGTATTCCCTTGTCGAGGATTCTGTTGGTTACGTGCGCACTCTTGTTGATGTTAAGCACTGCACGCAGCATCCTGGTGTAGCATCCATCCAGAGACTTCTCCAGGATTGGCTTCAGGGTCCAGCATTCGCTGCCATAGAGTAGAACGGACTCAACTGTCGGGTAGAAGAAGCTGAGTTTGATTTGGCTGGGGAGATTGGAGTTCCATAAACTGGTCATGCCATGCAAGTGCCTTCCTCACTTTTAGATCTTGCTCAGTTGAGTTGACCCATGCGCCCAGATATTTGAAGTCCTCAACTTCTTTCAGCACAGTGCCTCCTGCTGTTATCAGAGGTTGATGAACATTGCTTCTCAAAGGGGTTGTAATGGAAGATATATTTCCGTCCATGCGGCGAAGGGCAGCTACGAGATCGGATGTGAATACATTGGCAAGCAGGACTTCATCCAGCAAGTTCTAAATGTCTCAAAGGGGCAGCACTATCGTGACTTCTACGGTGCTTTTTTGTGGACTTCTGGATCTGCCTCCCGGGAGCCTTTTGGCCGTGGAGACCAGCCGCTGGGTCTTTGCCACACTAGAGTCCATTTGGAGAGACTGGAGGAGAGAAGAAGAAGAGACAGGGCTGCGGACGGACAGGCTTCACAGTGTCTCGGCTGAATGAGCAGGGTCTCCTCGGTCTCCTCGGACGTATCCTCGCTCATCCATGCAGACTGGACACTGGCCGAGAGTTTGTGGGCGGCCGAGGGTGGAGTCGGATCTCTTGGTTGCTTTGTTGGGTTTGCTCCTGTCTCTCCCTCCTCCCCAGCAGACCATGGCGTGAAACATCACAGAGGCCACCACAGTGTATATGTTTCTTGGACTTTTTATTCCCAGCTGGATGCAGAAGTTGCTGGTTGTATCAGCCCTGCTATTTTAATGTCCTCTGTCTTTTTTTATCTTTGATGTTTCCCGTCGAACCTCGGATTCAGGAGGAACAGTGTGGTTTTCGTCCTGGTCGTGGAACTGTGGACCAGCTCTATACTCTCAGCAGGGTTCTTGAGGGTGCATGGGAGTTTGCCCAACCAGTCTACATGTACTTTGTGGACTTGGAGAAGGCATTCGACCGTGTCCCTCGGGAAGCCCTGTGGGGAGTGCTCAGAGAGTATGGGGTATCGGACTGTCTGATTGTGGCAGTCCGCTCCCTATACGATCAGTGTCAGAGCTTGGTCCGCATTGCTGGCAGTAGTCGAACACATTTCCAGTGAGGGTTGGACTCCGCCAAGGCTGCCCTTTCTCACCGATTCTGTTCATAACTTTTATGGACAGAATTTCTAGGCGCAGTCAAGGCGTTGAGGGGTTCCGGTTTTGTGGCCGCAGGATTAGGTCTCTGCTTTTTGCAGATGATGTGGTCCTGATGGCTTCATCCGTCTGGGATCTTCAGCTCTCACTGGATCGGATCCCAGCCGAGTGTGAAGCGACCGGAATGAGAATCAGCACCTCCAAGTCAGAAAAATGGTTCTCTCCCGGAAAAGGGTGGAGTGCCATCCCCAGGCTAGGGAGGATACCCTGCCCCAAGTGGAGGAGCTCATGTACCTAGGAGTCTTGTTCACGAGTGGGGGAAGAGTGAGATCGACAGGCGAATCGGTGCGGCGTCTTCAGTAATGCGGACGTTGTACCGATCCGTTGTGGTGAAGAAGGAGCTGAGCCGGAAGGCAAAGCTCTCACTTTACTGGTCGATCTATGTTCCCATCCTTCCTTATGGTCATGAAGTTTGGGTCATGACCGAAAAGATAAGAGCGGCCGAAATGAGTTTCTTCCGCCAGGTGGCGGGGCTCTCCCTTAGAGACAGGGTGAGAAGCTCTGTCATCCGGGAGGAACTCAAAGTAAAGCCGCTGCTCCTCCACATGGAGAGGAGCCAGATGAGGTGGTTCGGGCATCTCGTCAGGATGCCACCTGAATGCCTCCCGAGGGAGGTGTTTAGGGCATGTCCAACCGGTAGGAGGCCACGGGGAGGACCTAGGACACATTGGGAAGACTTTGTCTCAAGGCTGGCCTGGGAACGCCTCGGGATCCCCCGGGAAGAGCTGGATGAAGTGGCTGAGGAGAGGGAAGTCTCGGCTTTCCTGCTTAGGCTGCTGCCCCCGCGAGCCGACCTCGGATAAGCGGAAGTAGATGGATGGATTGGATGGATGTTTCTGGCTATGAGTTGTTTTTTTGCCGTGGCCTCAGTCTGGACCCCTTCTCCAGGGGCGCAGGCTTAGACCGATGTTTTGTTTTTTGTTCCCCCTTCCCCTGTTTACCTGCAGCTTACCTTTTTGTAAGTGATCCTGTTCTGTCTCCCTTTAATGTTTGTCTGATCTTGAATGGAATTGTGCTGAAAATTTAAATTCCCCCTGGGGATTAATAAAGTATATCTGATTTCTGATTCTGATTCCGATGTCGTTTTCATACCTTCCTGGGATAACGTACTCTCGAGTTTCACTTTCACCAGCAATTATCCTTCTTCTGGCGTTTAGATCCGTAGAACCGCTAGAACCGCAGCCTAAGCCTGGTCCAAGACACCAGAAACCCCAAGGCCTTATTGCAAACGTATAAGCAATCACCGTGCCCATGATTGGACGTCCAGCACATACAAATTCCTCCAACAGTGTCTGTGTTTGGAACGTGGGCGTTATACTGAGGAGGAGGAGGAGGAGTGGGAGGAGGGGGAGGTTTCTCCTCAGCCGAGGAATTGTTGAGGTGGAGAAGAAGGATTTCTAATTCATGGTCTAATAGGATTTGTTGCTGTTTAGCAGGATTAAGCGTGTTAGAGAAAGAATCTATTTATGGCTGCCAGTCAGGGGGGTCCACACAACCATGGATTCCATGGTGCACCCCACCGCACCCAAGTCATTTTCTGGGATAACCCCTGGCACTACGGCCACATTTTTGGATTAATTGGGCTGTTTCTCTTTCAGAGCACTCTGATAATCTAAACTTGGTCATGCCAAACACACACACACACACACACACACACACACACACACTGCACTGGGGGGGGTCACATAGGAGGCCGTGTTCAGCCCGGCTTAACCCCGGACTTTGGACAAGAGAAGACGTGGACGCTGGCTTGACGGGACCAAGCTGCGTCTTTTCAGGCCAGCGATCATTTTGTATTTACATGTGACTCCAGGGGTCTTTGGACGTCAGGGACCACCCTTTAATTAGGCACCTTGACAATGGCCAGACTCTTTTTGTTCATGCTTTCCGGGAGGAAGAGGCCGATAATTACTGCTGGTCACGTCAGGGCTCAAAGACATGGAAAAAATGTTTTTAGGAGCTCATATAGAAGGAAATACACTGTTGCGAATCACTTTACAGACGTTCATTTTTAGTATTATTGTAAAACTCTTCCTGGATATCAAGATAAAATATGACACAAAAATCTGATACACTGTACATATATACATAAATATATATATATATATATATATATATATCTATATATATATATATATATATATATATATATATATATATATATATATATATATAGATATATATATGCCGAGTCATACCACAGACTATAAAAATGGGAGCCATTACAGTTATGATCAAAATTTTTCAACCCCCACACAATTTTAATGTTTTAGCAAGTTGGACATTTATTCCGTATTTTGTTTATAGTCATATCAAATAAAGATGTGTCAAATAGACAAATGCAACTTAAATTGTAACACTGTATTTTACAAAATACCAAAAAAGGACATTTTTCTTAATATCTCATTGACAAAATGATTCAACCCCTTGAAGATCATAACTCTTAAGAACATAATTTGAATAAGGTCTTTTCAATCAGGTGTTGCAAACATCTGTAGATGTGATTAGAACCATAACGAGCAACCATTAAACTGACTGAAAAAGACTGTGACGCTCCGCTTCTTGTAGACATTACACATTCCAAGAGACACAGTTGGGAGCATAATTCGAAATTTTAAAGCCAAAGGAACAGTGGAAACACTACCTGAGCGTGGTAGAAAGAGGATGCTGTGTGAAAAACCCCCGGGTAACAGCTGAGGAACTTAAACAGGACATTGCAGAGGAGGGAACGCAGGTTTGGTCCCAGACAATAAGGCGCGCCTTACGAAATGAAGGCCTCCATGCCAGAACACCCAGGCTCACCCCACTTCTGACTACCAGGCACAAGGAAAAATCATCTGGACAAACCCCAAAGGTTTTTGGAAACTGTTCTATTGAGTGATGAGACAAAACTGGAACTCTTTGGGCCTATGCATCAACGTTATGTCTGGAGGAGAAAAAAAGAAGCTTACAAAGAGAAGAACACCTTTCCTACTGTTAAGCATGGTGGGGGGTCAATCATGCTCTCGGGCTGTTTCTCTGCCTCAGGTACCGGGAATCTCCAGCGCGTTTAAGGCATTATGAATTCTATTTCCAACCAGGATATATTAGCTGCAAATGTCATGAAGTCAGTGATGAAGCTGAGGCTTGGGAGACGTTGGACCTTCCAACAGGACAAGGATCCCAAGCATACCTCCAAATCAACATCAGAGTGGTTGCAGAAGAAGGGCTGGAAGACTCTGGAGTGGCCTTCACAGTCGCCAGACCTAAATCCTACAGAAAAGCTGTGGTGGGACTTGAAGAAGGCAGTTACAAGCCCAAGAATATGAATGAACTGGAGGCCTTTGCCCAAGAGGAATGGGCTAAAATACCTGTAGATGGTTGCAAGAAGCGTAGGTATCACATTTGAAGGATGTCATTACTGCCAAAGGGTGTTCTTCTAAGTACTAAAGATGCATGTTACTAGGGCAGGGGTAAGGAACCTATGGCTCGCGAGCCAGATGTGGCTATTTTGATGACCGCATCCGGCTCTCAGATAAATCTGAGCTGTCGCTGCTTATTACGATAACTAATGAATAATTAAACTTGAAATGAAAAATAACGTTCAAAATATGAAACATTCTCAGGCATTTTTATGTTCAAGAAGTTGCGTTAATGGTAAGAAGTAAGCAATTCATTATTGGTTAGTGTGGGGCTTGCCCTCCTGGGGGTTCTTCAGACCACCAGGCACCGACATGAGAGCCTGTTTCAGGGTTACAATAGTGTTTTATTTTTCAGTAAGTCTCTCAGTTGCTTTCCAGCATTTGTCTTTTTCTCTTTCATTCTCGCTCGCACTCTGGCTCCAGCCCCAACCCCGTCTCTCCTCCTAGCTGCTGCTTATAAACAGAGCGCAGGTGATTGGATAACCTGGCCCAACTGGGCCATCTAGTCACCTGTCGCTGATTTCGAGGCCGGTCCTGGCAACAACCTGCTTCGCTGCAGGCCCGCAGGCCACGCCCCCTCCACATTTAGCTTCAGAATAACAATGTTTTTAGAAAGAATAAAAGACATGAAATGTTGGTCTTACTTAAAAATGCACGCGTTAAGTTGTGTTCAGTGTTAAAAAAAATATTATATGGCTCTTATGGAAATACATTTTCAAATATTTGGCTTCTTGGCTCTCTCAGCCCAAAAGGTTCCCGACCTCTGAACTAGGGGGCTTGAATCATTTTGTCAATGAGATATTAAGAAAAATTTCCTTTTTTGGTATTTTGTAAAATACAGTGTTACAATTTAAGTTGCATTCGTCTATTTGACACATCTTTATTTGATATGACTATAAACAAAATACGGAATAAATGTCCAACTTGCTAAAACACCAAAATTGTGTGGGGGTTGAATAATTTTGATCACAACTGTAATGACGTTTTTTTTTATTAAATGTGCTTTTCACATTAAAATTTTTAAGCGCAGGCCTAAATTTACCGCATGCCTTTGGTAAGCGATGGAGTGAGAAGAGGTTTTAAATTAATTAGCGCCCCGGCGGCAATTCAAGGAAATACGGTATATGACAATTTACACTATTACCAGAATGCTTTATCATTTTAGAGCAGTGGGCAGAACATTTCATAACAAATCGGTTGTTTTAAGGACACATTTCAACAGGTATTTAGCTGACGTCATGTGCAGTGAGAACCTCGCCCCACCGATAAGGACGTGGTTGAGGGGGGGGTAAGCCAACATGGTTGAGGAGGGTAAGCCAAACACAATTGTGCAACTCTCTTTTCATCGCCTGCAGGAAATTAACGGGAACCGCTTGGCTAATCAACAACTCCCTTATTTTCCAGCTCTGCTTGAGTTTCGATTATTTGCACAGTGGCAAAAGATTGGGGAAAAAAAGGGTAAAGAAAAAATACAAAGCTTGTGAGGAAAATGACACTTAATTCTCTAATTGTTTCCATTCTGCAGTAATAAACAACACCATGTATGCACTAAAACTGTCTTTGGGTGGGTTCCGCTGTAGAAGCATTGACAAAGGATGTATTTTAGTGGTTCTAGTCAGGTCTGAGAGGGCAAACAGGGTTGTACGCTATAGCGGTACTAGAATAGGTGAATAAAAAAACGGTACTGTTCTTTGTTCTCTCTTTTTCTCCACATAACGACATTGCTGGTTTTAGGAGCAGAGGAGCATGTTGGGCAGCGCACGCACACAGAGTACTTACAAGCAGACACAGTGTGTAGAGCAGGGGTCACCAACGCGGTGCCCGCGGGCACCAGGTAGCCCGTAAGGACCAGATGAGTCGCCCGCTGGCCTGTTCTAAAAATAGCTCAAATAGCAGCACTTACCAGTGAGCTGCCTCTATTTTTTTCAATTTTATTTATTAACTAGCAAGCTGGTCTCGCTTTGCTCGACATTTTTAATTCTAAGAGAGACAAAACTCAAATAGAATTTGAAAATCCAAGAATATATTTTAAAGACTTGGTCTTCACTTGTTTAAATAAAGAAATGTATTTTTTTACTTTGCTTCTTATAACTTTTAGAAAGACAATTTTAGAGAAAAAATACAACCTTAAAAATGATTTTAGGATTTTTAAACACATATACCTTTTTACCTTTTCAATTCCTTCCTCTTCTTTCCTGACAATTTAAATCAATGTTCAAGTAAATTTATTTTTTTTATTGTAAAGAATAATAAATACATTTTAATTTAATTCTTCATTTTAGCTTCTGTTTTTTCAATGAAGAATATTTGTGAAATATTTCTTCAAACTTACTATGATTAAAATAAAAAATAAAAAATATTCCGGCAAATCTAGAAAATCTGTAGAATCAAATTTAAATCTTATTTCAAAGTCTTTTGAATTTCTTTTAAAATTTTTGTTCTGGAAAATCTAGAAGAAATACTGATATGTCTGTTAGAAATATAGCTTGGTCCAATTTGTTATATATTCTAACAAAGTGCATATTGAATTTTAACCTATTTAAAACATGTCATCAAAATTTTAAAATTAATCTTAATCAGGAAAAATTACTAATGATGTTCCATTAATAATTGTTTTAATTTTTTCAAAAATATTCGTATTAGCTCGTTTTTCTCTTCATTTTTTTCGGTTGAATTTTGAATTTTAAAGAGTCAAAATTGAAGATAAATTTTGTTTCAAAATTAAATTTTTATTTTTTTTCGTGTTTTCTCCTCTTTTAAACCGTTCAATTAAGTGTTTTTTTCATAATTTATTCTCTGCAAAAAACCTTCCGTAAAAGGAAAAAAAATGTACGACGGAATGACAAACAGAAATACCCATTTTTATATATACATAGATTTATTTATTAAAGGTAAATTGAGCAAATTGGCTATTTTTGGCAATTGATTTAAGTGTGTATCAAACTGGTAGCCCTTCGCATTAATCAGTACCCAAGAAGTAGCTCTTGGTTTCAAAAAGGTTGGTGACCCCTGGTGTAGACACTAGGGTTGTACGCCATAGCGGTACTAGTATAGTACCGCTAAAAAAACGGTACTGTTCTCTGTTTAAAAACTATCTTTTGCTCCACATAATGACATTGCTGGTTTTAGGAGCAGAGGAGCATGTTGGGCAGCGCACACACACCGAGTACTCACAAGCAGACACGGTGTGTAGACAGAAAAGGGAGAACGGACGCATTTTGGTGTAAAAAGTCTAAATAAAGGTGAAGTTTCAACACTGAAACAGAAATAGGTGCTTTAAGACAGTGGTCCCCAACCACCGGGCCGCGGCCGTGGCCCGATTGGTACCGGGCCGCAGAATAATTTTTTATTCATTTTTATAAGAATAAAAATAAAAAATTATATATATATATATTTTTTTTTTACATCAACATAAAAAACACAATTTACACTTACAATTACTGCACCAACCACAAAAACTTCCCTTTTTCATGACAAGAAAAAAAAAAGAAAAAAAGACCCTTCCCCCCCTGGGCCGCGGGACAAATTATTAAGCGTTGACCGATTCGCGGATACAAAAAGGTTGGGGACCACTGCTTTAAGACATGGCTAACAACCATCCGCAGTGTTTTAGCAACTTCTAAATCACTAATCCTCCACTCCATGGCCACAAATAAAGTGAGTTTTTAACAAATACTCTTATCACTGGAGGACTAGGAATAGCTAAACATGTTTCACTACACGCCGTAGCTCGCAGTCATCAAAATGTAAACAAATGCCATGGGTGGGTCTACACTTGACATCCACTGTAATGATATCATGTACAGGCACGTATCTAGTCGATACTACTATGATTATGTCGATATTTTTTGGCATCCCAACATCTTCTTTCGCTTTTAAAAACACATGAGGACTTTGAATATGACTTTGAATATGACCAATGTATGATCCTGTAACTACTTGGTATCAGATTGATGCCTAAATTTGTGGTATCATCCAAAACGAATGTAAAGTATCAAAGAAGAGAAGAATAAGTCATGTCCTGGTGATCATGTTTAGTTTGGTTATGTTCTGTTTGTTTTTTTGCACTCTGTCAGTTCCTGTTTTTTCACTCCCTGCTTTGTTTCCATGACAACCTTTTAGTTTTCACCTGTCCTCATGTCACGCACCTGATTCATTTGGACTCGTGCACCTTCTAATCCACTTTCATTATTTTATTAGCTTAGCCGTATTGATTATTGCACCCTTGGGAAGATGGAAATTAATTAACTGTATGTGTTGGCATAAAAGTCATAAAACGTATCAATAATTATCATTATCGATCAATATAAAAAACATATTGTGATATAGTTTTTCGGCCATATTGCCCAAGCCTAGGAACTGTGCCTCAGGTCATGTTTTGTTGTTATTCTCCCAGGTTTAGTCTTTAGTTTTTTTTTCTGCACTCCCTGCCGCCTTTTGTTGATAGGAGCGCTTGATCTCACATAACGGTTTCTAGTGTCTCCACCTGCTGTCACCGCTAATTACAATTTTTGCAGAAAGATCAGTGTGTAAGGAATATCACCACATGGGCTCAGGAATACTTCAGAAAACCACTGTCAGTAACTACAGTTGGTCGCTACACCTGTAAGTGCAAGTTATAACTATACTATGCAAAGCAAGAGACATTCATCAACAACACCCAGAAACCCCACCGGCTTCGCTGGGCCCGAGCTCATCTAAGATGGACTAATGCAAAGTGGAAAAGTGTTCTGTGGTCTGACGAGTCCACATTTCAAATTGTTTTTGGAATCTTTGGACGTCATGACCTTTGAAACAAAGAGGAAAAGAACCATCAAGATTGTTATAGTCGCGAAGTGTAAAGGCAGCATCTGAGTTGGTATGGGGGTGTATTAGTGGCCAAGGCATGGGTAACTTACACATCTGTGAAGGCACCATTAATGCTGAAAGGTACATAGAGCTTTTGGAGCAACATATGTTGCTATCCAAGCAATGTTATAATGGACGCCCCTGCTTATTTCAGCAAAACAATGCTAATTCACGTGTAACAACAGCGTGGCTTCATAGTAAAAGAGTGCAGGTACTAAACTGGCCTGCCTGTAGTCCAGACCTGTCTCCCATCAAAAATGTGTGGTGCATTATGAAGCGTAAAATACAACAGCGGAGACCCCGGACTGTTGAACGACTGAAGCTCTACATAAAACAAGAATGGGGAAAAATTCCACTTTCAAAGCTTCAACAATTAGTTTCCTCAGTTCCCAAACGTTTATTGAGTGTTGTTGAAAGAAAAGGTGATGTAACACAGTGGTGAACATGCCCTTTCCCAACTACTTTGGCACATGTTGCAGCCACGAAATTCTAAGTTAATTATTATTTGCAAAAGGACATAAAGTTTATGAGTTTGAACATCAAATATGTTGTCTTTGTAGTGCAATCAACTGAATATGAGTTGAAAAGGATTTGCAAATCATTGTATTCCGTTTATATTTACATCTAACACAATTTCCCAACTCATATGGAAACAGGGGTTGTATGTGTTTACATCCAGGCCTGCACAGACGCAGGCCAGATGTGCAGAAAGAAAAGGAAGAGTGAGAGAAAGAGTGCAAACAAAAGAAAAAGTCAGTTGCACACAGGCAGGAGAAAGAAGAAGACAAAAAAAGTGAGAGTGGGAGGAGTGGTAAGGAGTTGGGGGCATGCCAAATGCAAGGAAAAAAGAAAGGAAAGAGTAGAAGGATGAGGGAGAGGAGGAGGATGAGGAGGAGGAGGAGGAGTGTCATGGCGGGCATCTCCTCCTCTGCAGACGCGTGCACAGACTTCATGAAGCACGCCAACAAACATTTGCACATGCCAGCCTGACTGACTCTCACTCAGCACAGCCAGGAAGAGAGGAAGCCCGCCCACACTCAACCACCACAAATCTTCTCCTCCTTCTTTTTAACTAACCTAAAAGTGTTTTAGACAAAGTGGCTGCACACACACACACACACACACACACACACACACACACACACACACACACACACACACACACACACACACACACACATACACACCTACACACCTTAAGGGAAAACTACGAAATACCATGTTTACCTTAGGTAACCCTAAGGTAATCCTATGGTCGGGTATCAAACAACGGTGTGTTGACTCATCAGCATCAACTGGCGCCAGACGACTTTTCTTCATTTTCTTTTAAGTACGTGTCTTTTCAACACGTTTAACGACGTGGGTGTCACCAACATGAATCACACGCACACACACGCAGACACACACACACACACACACACACACTCCGCCCATATCGTTCTCACTTTCACACCTCTCTTCTTCTTATTATTATTCCCGTACCTGTACTTACAAACCCCGTTTCCATATGAGTTGGGAAATTGTGTTAGATGTAAATATAAACGGAATACAATGATTTGCAAATCCTTTTCAACCCATATTCAATTGAATATGCTACAAAGACAACATAGTTGATGTTCAAACACATACAGTTTTTTTCTTTTTTGCAAATAATAATTAACTTAGAATTTCATGGCTGCAACACGTGCCAAAGTAGTTGGGAAAGGGCATGTTCACCACTGTGTTACATCACCTTTTCTTTTAACAACACTCAATAAACGTTTGGGAAGTGAGGAAACTAATGGTTAAGTGGCGCAGTTGGGAGAGTGGCCGTGCCAGCAACCTGAGGGTTCCTGGTGCAATCCCCACCTTCTACCAACCTCGTCACGCCTGTTGTGTCCTTGAGCAAGACACTTCACCCTTGCTCCTGATGGTTCGTGGTTAGGGCCTTATATGGCAGCTCCCGCCATCAGTGTGTGAATGTGTGTGTGTATGGGTGAATGTGGAAGTAGTGTCAAAGCGCTTTGAGTACTTTGAAGGTAGAAAAGCGCTATACAAGTACAACCCATTTACCAGAGCTTTGAAAGTGGAATTCTTTTCAATTCTTGTTTTATGTAGAGCTTCAGTCGTTCAACAGTCCGGGGTCTCCGCTGTCGTATTTTACGCTTCATAATGTGCCACACATTTTTGATGGGAGACAGGTCTGAACTGCAGGCGGGCCAGGAAAGTACCCGCACTCTTTTTTTTTACAAAGCCACGCTGTTGTAACACTTGTATTGCTGAAATAAGCAGGGGCGTCCATGTTAATGTTGCTTGGATGACAACATATGTTGCTCCAAAACCTGTATGGACCTTTCAGCATTAATGGTGCCTTGACAGATGTGTATGTTACCCATACCTTGGGCACTAATACACCCCCATACCATCACAGATGCTGGCTTTTCAACTTTGCGCCTATAACAATCTGAATGGTTATTCTCCTCTTTGTTCTGGAGGACACCACGTCCTGTTTCCAAATATAATTTGAAATGTGGACTCGTCAGACCACAGAACACCTTTCCACTTTGCATTAGTCCATCTTAGGTGAACTCGGGCTCAGCAAAGCCGGCGGCGTTTCAGGATGTTGTTGATAAATGGGTTTGGCTTTGCATAGTAGAGTTTTAACTTGCACTTACAGATGTAGCAACCAACTGTAGTTGCTGACAGTGGTTTTCAAAAGTGTTCCTGAGCCCATGTGGTGATATCCTTTACACACTGATGTCGGTTTTTGATGCAGTACCGCCTGAGGGATCAAAAGTCTATAATATCATCGCTTATGTGACGTGATTTCTCCAGATTTTCTGAACTTTTGGAAGATTTTACAGAATGTAGATAGTAAAATCACTAAATTCCTTGCAATAGCTCGTTGAGAAATGTTGTTCTAAAACTGTTTGACAATTTGCTTACAAAGTGGTGACCCTCACCCCATCCTTGTTTGTGAATTACTTAACATTTCACGGAAGCTGCTTTTATACCCAATCATGGCACCCACCTGTTCCCAATTAGCCTGCACACCTGTGGGATGTTCCATATAAGTGTTTGATGAGCATTCCTCAACTTTATCAGTATTTATTGCCACCTTCCCCAACTTCTTTGTCATGTGTTGCTGGCATCAAATTCTAAAGTTAATGATTATATGCAAAAAAAAAACGTTTATCAGTTTGAACATCAAATATGTTGTCTTTGTAGCATATTCAACTGAATATGGGTTGAAAATGATTTGCAAATCATTGTATTCCGTTTATATTTACATCTAACACAATTTCCCAACTCATATGGAAACGGGGTTTGTACATTACATTCTTCTTCTCTCCTCACCTCGCCGCATCTCTTCCGCCAGTGCCGAACTCTGAACAATTTGCACCTGGCTCGCTGACAACAAGCTATCCATACACTCAGGTAAAACGGAATCCATCCTATTTGGGTCCCACATTAACCTTCTTAAAGTCAGTGACTTCACTATAAAAGTGGGTGACATTGTTATCACCAGGAAAGATGAGATCACCTACCTAGGTTCCATTCTAGAGGCTAATCTTTCCTGGTAATCAAAAAGGTCAACCAACAAACAAGATTTCTCTACAGAATCTCCTCTCTGGTCAACAAAAGCACCTTGAAGATTCTAGCAGGAGCTCTCATTCAACCCTTTTTCCATTACGCTTGCACCTCCTGGTACCCCAGTCCCTCCAAAACCCTCAAATCTAGACTCCAAACATCCCAGAACAAGCTAGTCAGGTTACTTTTAGACCTCCACCCCAGATCACACCTCACTCCTACCCACTTCTCCAAAGTGGGCTGGCTCAGGGTGGAGGACAGAGTCAAACAACTTGCACTGAGCCTGGTCTATAAAATCTGCTACATCTCCGATACCCAAGTACATGTCCAACTACTTCCTTAAAGTAAATGACTGCTATAACCACAACACCAGGGGGAGCTCCGCAATCCACGTCAAACCCAGATTCCCGTCTAACAAAGGTCTTAACTCATTCTCCTTCTATGCCACTTCAATGTGGAATGCACTCCCAAGACGTGGAAAAAAAGTGCATCTCTATCCTCCTTCAAAACCACAATAAAACAACACCTCCAGGCAACTACAACCCTAGACTAACTTATTAGACATAGACTTGGACAAACTTTAATGATCCACAAGGGAAATTGTTCCACACAGTAGCTCAGTTACAATGATGGAAAGGACAATGCAGGTATAAATAGACTAAATATAGCGATGTAAAATATATGTACGTAATATTTAAATAATATATGTACAGTATAATATATATACAGATTATAATAATATTTTATGTCTATATCATATACCGTATTTCCTTGAATTGCCGCCGGGTATATAGTATGCGCCTGTCTAGAATTACTACCAGGTCAAACTCGTTTCGCGAAATAATATTTTTATTTGCGCATGTCTAATATTTCCACTGGGTCAAACTCGTCACGTCACGAGGGACACTTCACCTGTCATCATTTTCAAAAGGGAGGAGGCTGATTTCAATCATTTGAAATCGCATAAAGGGAAGAAGATTAAGAGCAATTTAGTAGGATTTAAGATCCAAAATATTGAATATGCTAAAAAGAACAGTAAGCAGCTATGTTTTATTAATATAACTTAGCTGCGTGTGTCAAATATTAGTCATTAAATGACTCCCGCCTCCTGGTGGTAGAGGGCGCTAGTGATCCTTCTTGCGATTACTCGGCTGCAGAAGAAGTGACAACAAGCAGCAAGAGTGAGCAGCGATCGTTTATTATTTCCTCTCGCATGCACTTTTAACATGGAGGATTACATATTTAAAATAAAACAGTTTTCTAAACTGGACTTTCAATCGAAGCAGGAGGTAATAAAGGAAGATCTCCATCTAGACAGAGAGACTTTTAAAACTGAAGAAAGATAAGGAAGACTTCTATAAACAAGTTATCGATGCTTTTGATCAGAAGGAGCTGTGCATGGACTTCATTTATAAGTAAAGGTAAGAACATAATAACGCTTTTTTTTGTTAAATGTGCTTTTCATGATGGTATCCTTACATAACACTCAAATTTTTACTGCATGCCTTTGTTAAGTGCCGGAGTGAGAGGAGGTTTTAAAATAATTAGCGCCCCGGCGGCAATTCATTGAAATTCGGTAATGTAAATAATTCAGAGTACATACTCTGATGATGAACTTGTGTGATGACTGTATTAAGCTGATAGTATATATTTGTACCATGAATTAACGTGGACCCCGACTCAAACAAGTTGAAAAACTTATTGGGGTGTTACCATTTAGTGCTCAATTGTACGGAATATGTACTGTACTGTGCAATCCACGAATAAAAGTTCCGATCAATCAATCAATGACTCACTACACCACCTATAGGCTGTACAATGTAACTGAAATAACTGTATGGCTAACTCAACCTAGTAGTGAACACAACATCTCCCCAATTCATCCATTTTCTACCGCATGTCCCTTTGGGGGCGACAGGGGGGTTGCTAGAGCCTATCGCAGCTGCATTCGGGCAGAAGACGGCGTACACCCTGGACAAGTCGCCACCTCATCTCTGGGCCAACACAGACGGACACAATTTACACTCTAGGGAATATTTAGTGTTGCCAATTAACCTGCATGTCTTTGGAGGTGGGAGGAGCTTATCCACAGGTGCATGTCTTTAGAGGTGGGAGGAAGCCGGAAGCACCGCGCTGCCCGATTGTGCATATACAACAAGTAGGTATCGAGCTTTAACGAGGCCCCTGTTGTCTGTGCCGACAACTCCTCCTGTAAACATAACAATAAAGGCAAATTCCTTTGTAAGAAAACGTACAATTGCTTTTGTAATTGGATTCAAGTAACACCGTGCCTATAATATCTTGAAAGTAATAATATGACAACCAATATATCATTACGGCAGCATTTCACTGTATGGAAATTACATACCAAAAATTTTGCATGCGTGCAAAATGCGCGTTTATGCAACTTCTTTAGTACATGACTGTGGAGAAGCGGAGCCAACGGTCCGACAGAGAGGCAGGGCACGTGATGGTCAGTATGTATACAAGATGGCGGCGAGGAGGCGGGGATTTCCGAGCAAGCGGCGAGGCGGGGCGTGCCGGGAGCGACGCCACAAACGAGATCAGGTGTGTGGACCGCGAACCTGTACACGATTAACGTATCTCCTCTCGCTGTATAAAAGGGGAGAAGGAGGAGAGAACGGGGCCGGTGATGGTGCGGAGCGAGAGAAAAACATACAACGACGAGCGCGAGAGGCGGACTGGGGTACGTGCTGCTGAAAAGCAGACGGCGGAGCGAGCAGCAGAGAGAGACGGGAGACGCAGCGGAAGAGCGACCCTACCGCAGACTAGCTTGTGTTGAAAAATAAAGTCATGTCCTTCCTTGGTGGTCCATGGAACCCGCAAGACGTCGGCACAAGTCTGTCACAATGACAGTCCTTAGTCCAGTTAGGCGGTTGCCTACACCTCTCAGGTCTACTGTCCACATGTGTCTCTCGTTCGGGTTCGCGCACCTTTACACGATTAACGTATCTCCTCTCGCTGTATAAAAGGGGAGAAGGAGGAGAGAACGGGGCCGGTGATGGTGCGGAGCGAGAGAAAAATATACAACGACGAGCGCAAGAGGCGGACTGGGGTACGTGCTGCTGAAATGCAGACGGCGAAGCGAGCAGCAGAGAGAGACGGGAGACGCAGCGGAAGAGCGACCCCACCGCAGACAAGCTTGTGTTAAAAAATAAAGTCATGTCCTTCCTTGGTGGTCCATGGAACCCGCAAGACGTCTACACGAGTCTGTCACAATGAGATAGTCCTTAGTCCAGTTAGGCGGTTGCCTACACCTCTGAGGTCTACTGTCCACATGTGTCTCTCGTTCGGGTTCGCGCACCTCTACACGATTAACGTATCACCTCTCGCTGTATAAAAGGGGAGAAGGAGGAGAGAACGGGGCTGGTGATGGTGCGGAGCGAGAGAAAAACATACAACGACGAGCGCAAGAGGCGGACTGGGGTACGTGCTGCTGAAAAGCAGACGGCGGAGCGTGCAGCAGAGAGGGATGGGAGACGCAGCGGAAGAGCGACCCCACCGCAGACAAGCTTGTGTTGAAAAATAAAGTCATGTCCTTCCTTGGTGGTCCATGGAACCCGCTAGACGTCGGCACGAGTCTGTCACAATGACATAGTCCTTAGTCCAGTTAGGCGGTTGCCTACACCTCTCAGGTCTACTGTCCACGTGTCTCTCGTTCGGGTTCGCGCACCTCTACACGATTAACGTATCTCCTCTCGCTGTATAAAAGGGGAGAAGGAGGAGAGAACGGGGCTGGTGATGGTGCGGAGCGAGAGAAAAACATACAACGACGAGCGCAAGAGGCGGACTGGGGTACGTGCTGCTGAAAAGCAGACGGCGGAGCGAGCAGCAGAGAGAGACGGGAGACGCAGCGGAAGAGCGACCCCACCGCAGAAAAGCTTGTGTTGAAAAATAAAGTCATGTCCTTCCTTGGTGGTCCATGGAACCTGCAAGACGTCGGCACGAGTCTGTCACAATGACATAGTCCTTAGTCCAGTTAGGCGGTTGCCTACACCTCTCAGGTCTACTGTCCACATGTGTCTCTCGTTCGGGTTCGCGCACCTCTACACGATTAACGTATCACCTCTCGCTGTATAAAAGGGGAGAAGGAGGAGAGAACGGGGCTGGTGATGGTGCGGAGCGAGAGAAAAACATACAACGACGAGCGCAAGAGGCGGACTGGGGTACGTGCTGCTGAAAAGCAGACGGCGGAGCGTGCAGCAGAGAGAGATGGGAGACGCAGCGGAAGAGCGACCCCACCGCAGACAAGCTTGTGTTGAAAAATAAAGTCATGTCCTTCCTTGGTGGTCCATGGAACCCGCAAGACGTTGGCACGAGTCTGTCACAATGACATAGTCCTTAGTCCAGTTAGGCGGTTGCCTACACCTCTCAGGTCTACTGTCCACGTGTCTCTCGTTCGGGTTCGCGCACCTCTACACGATTAACGTATCTCCTCTCGCTGTATAAAAGGGGAGAAGGAGGAGAGAACGGGGCCGGTGATGGTGCGGAGCGAGAGACAAACATACAACGACGAGCGAAAGAGGCGGACTGGGGTACGTGCTGCTGAAAAGCAGACGGCGGAGCGTGCAGCAGAGAGAGATGGGAGACACAGCGGAAGAGCGACCCCACCGCAGACAAGCTTGTGTTAAAAAATAAAGTCATGTCCTTCCTTGGTGGTCCATGGAACCCGCAAGACGTCGGCACGAGTCTGTCACAATGACATAGTCCTTAGTCCAGTTAGGCGGTTGCCTACACCTCTCAGGTCTACTGTCCACATGTGTCTCTCGTTCGGGTTCGCGCACCTCTACAAGATTAACGTATCTCCTCTCGCTGTATAAAAGGGGAGAAGGTGGAGAGAACGGGGCTGGTGATGGTGCGGAGCGAGAGAAAAACATACGACGACGGAGACGGAGCGCAAGAGGCGGACTGGGGTACGTGCTGCTGAAAAGCAGACGGCGGAGCGTACAGCAGAGAGAGAAGGGAGACGCAGCGGAAGAGCGACCCCACCGCAGACAAGCTTGTGTTGAAAAATAAAGTCATGTCCTTCCTTGGTGGTCCATGGAACCCGCAAGACGTCGGCACGAGTCTGTCACAATGACTTAGTCCTTAGTCCAGTTAGGCGGTTGCCTACACCTCTCAGGTCTACTGTCCACATGTGTTTCTCGTTCGGGTTCGCGCACCTCTACACGATTAACGTATCTCCTCTCGCTGTATAAAAGAGGAGAAGGAGGAGAGAACGGGGCTGGTGATGGTGCGGAGCGAGAGAAAAACATACAACGACGAGCGCAAGAGGCGGACTGGGGTACGTGCTGCTGAAAAGCAGACGGCGGAGCGAGCAGCAGAGAGAGACGGGAGACGCAGCGGAAGAGCGACCCCACCGCAGACAAGCTTGTGTTGAAAAATAAAGTCATGTCCTTCCTTGGTGGTCCATGGAACCTGCAAGACGTCGGCACGAGTCTGTCACAATGACATAGTCCTTAGTCCAGTTAGGCGGTTGCCTACACCTCTCAGGTTTACTGTCCACATGTGTCTCTCGTTCGGGTTCGCGCACCTCTACACGATTAACGTATCTCCTCTCGCTGTATAAAAGGGGAGAAGGAGGAGAGAACGGGGCCGGTGATGGTGCGGAGCGAGAGACAAACATACAACGACGAGCGAAAGAGGCGGACTGGGGTACGTGCTGCTGAAAAGCAGACGGCGGAGCGTGCAGCAGAGAGAGATGGGAGACGCAGCGGAAGAGCGACGACACCGCAGACAAGCTTGTGTTGAAAAATAAAGTCATGTCCTTCCTTGGTGGTCCATGGAACCCGCAAGACGTCGGCACGAGTCTGTCACAATGACATAGTCCTTAGTCCAGTTAGGCGGTTGCCTACACCTCTCAGGTCTACTGTCCACATGTGTCTCTCGTTCGGGTTCGCGCACCTCTACACGATTAACGTATCTCCTCTCGCTGTATAAAAGGGGAGAAGGAGGAGAGAACGGGGCTGGTGAAGGTGCGGAGCGAGAGAAAAACATACGACGACGGAGACGGAGCCCAAGAGGCGGACTGGGGTACGTGCTGCTGAAAAGCAGACGGCGGAGCATACAGCAGAGAGAGAAGGGAGACGCATTGGAAGAGCGACCCCACCGCAGACAAGCTTGTGTTGAAAAATAAAGTCATGTCCTTTCTTGGTGGTCCATGGAACCCGCAAGACGTCGGCACAAGTCTGTCACAATGACAGTCCTTAGTCCAGTTAGGCGGTTGCCTACACCTCTCAGGTCTACTGTCCACATGTGTCTCTCGTTCGGGTTCGCGCACCTTTACACGATTAACGTATCTCCTCTCGCTGTATAAAAGGGGAGAAGGAGGAGAGAACGGGGCCGGTGATGGTGCGGAGCGAGAGAAAAACATACAACAACAAGCGCAAGAGGCGGACTGGGGTACGTGCTGCTGAAATGCAGACGGCGAAGCGAGCAGCAGAGAGAGACGGGAGACGCAGCGGAAGAGCGACCCCACCGCAGACAAGCTTGTGTTAAAAAATAAAGTCATGTCCTTCCTTGGTGGTCCATGGAACCCGCAAGACGTCGGCACGAGTCTGTCACAATAAGATAGTCCTTAGTCCAGTTAGGCGGTTACCTACACCTCTCAGGTCTACTGTCCACATGTGTTTCTCGTTAGGGTTCGCGCACCTCTACACGATTAACGTATCTCCTCTCGCTGTATAAAAGAGGAGAAGGAGGAGAGAACGGGGCTGGTGATGGTGCGGAGCGAGAGAAAAACATACAACGACGAGCGCAAGAGGCGGACTGGGGTACGTGCTGCTGAAAAGCAGACGGCGGAGCGAGCAGCAGAGAGAGACGGGAGACGCAGCGGAAGAGCGACCCCACCGCAGAAAAGCTTGTGTTGAAAAATAAAGTCATGTCCTTCCTTGGTGGTCCATGGAACCTGCAAGACGTCGGCACGAGTCTGTCACAATGACATAGTCCTTAGTCCAGTTAGGCGGTTGCCTACACCTCTCAGGTCTACTGTCCACATGTGTCTCTCGTTCGGGTTCGCGCACCTCTACACGATTAACGTATCACCTCTCGCTGTATAAAAGGGGAGAAGGAGGAGAGAACGGGGCTGGTGATGGTGCAGAGCGAGAGAAAAACATACAACGACGAGCGCAAGAGGCGGACTGGGGTACGTGCTGCTGAAAAGCAGACGGCGGAGCGTGCAGCAGAGAGAGATGGGAGACGCAGCGGAAGAGCGACCCCACCGCAGACAAGCTTGTGTTGAAAAATAAAGTCATGTCCTTCCTTGGTGGTCCATGGAACCCGCAAGGCGTCGGCAAGAGTCTGTCACAATGACATAGTCCTTAGTCCAGTTAGGCGGTTGCCTACACCTCTCAGGTCTACTGTCCACGTGTCTCTCGTTCGGGTTCGCGCACCTCTACACGATTAACGTATCTCCTCTCGCTGTATAAAAGGGGAGAAGGAGGAGAGAACGGGGCTGGTGATGGTGCGGAGCGAGAGAAAAACATACGACGACGGAGACGGAGCGCAAGAGGCGGACTGGGGTACGTGCTGCTGAAAAGCAGACGGCGGAGCGTACAGCAGAGAGAGAAGGGAGACGCAGCGGAAGAGCGACCCCACCGCAGACAAGCTTGTGTTGAAAAATAAAGTCATGTCCTTCCTTGGTTGTCCATGGAACCCGCAAGACGTTGGCACGAGTCTGTCACAATGACATAGTCCGTAGTCCAGTTAGGCGGTTGCCTACACCTCTCAGGTCTACTGTCCACATGTGTCTCTCGTTCAGGTTCGCGCACCTCTACACGATTAACGTATCTCCTCTCGCTGTATAAAAGAGGAGAAGGAGGAGAGAACGGGGCTGGTGATGGTGCGGAGCGAGAGAAAAACATACAACGACGAGCGCAAGAGGCGGACTGGGGTACGTGCTGCTGAAAAGCAGACGGCGGAGCGAGCAGCAGAGAGAGACGGGAGACGCAGCGGAAGAGCAACCCCACCGCAGACAAGCTTGTGTTGAAAAATAAAGTCATGTCCTTCCTTGGTTGTCCATGGAACCCGCAAGACGTTGGCACGAGTCTGTCACAATGACATAGTCCTTAGTCCAGTTAGGCGGTTGCCTACACCTCTCAGGTCTACTGTCCACATGTGTCTCTCGTTCAGGTTCGCGCACCTCTACACGATTAACGTATCTCCTCTCGCTGTATAAAAGAGGAGAAGGAGGAGAGAACGGGGCTGGTGATGGTGCGGAGCGAGAGAAAAACATACAACGACGAGCGCAAGAGGCGGACTGGGGTACGTGCTGCTGAAAAGCAGACGGCGGAGCGAGCAGCAGAGAGAGACGGGAGACGCAGCGGAAGAGCGACCCCACCGCAGACAAGCTTGTGTTGAAAAATAAAGTCATGTCCTTCCTTGGTGGTCCATGGAACCTGTAAGACGTCGGCACGAGTCCGTCACAATGACATAGTCCTTAGTCCAGTTAGGCGGTTGCTTACACCTCTCAGGTCTACTGTCCACATGTGTCTCTCGTTCGGGTTCGCGCACCTCTACACGATTAACGTATCTCCTCTCGCTGTATAAAAGGGGAGAAGGAGGAGAGAACGGGGCTGGTGATGGTGCGGAGCGAGAGTCAAACATACAACGACGAGCGAAAGAGGCGGACTGGGGTACGTGCTGCTGAAAAGCAGACGACGGAGTGTGCAGCAGAGAGAGATGGGAGACGCAGTGGAAGAGCGACGCCACCGCAGACAAGCTTGTGTTGAAAAATAAAGTCATGTCCTTCCTTGGTGGTCCATGGAACCCGCAAGACGTCGGCACGAGTCTGTCACAATGACATAGTCCTTAGTCCAGTTAGGCGGTTGCCTACACCTCTCAGGTCTACTGTCCACATGTGTCTCTCGTTCGGGTTCGCGCACCTCTACACGATTAACGTATCTCCTCTCGCTGTATAAAAGGGGAGAAGGAGGAGAGAACGGGGCCGGTGATGGTGCGGAGCGAGAGACAAACATACAACGACGAGCGAAAGAGGCGGACTGGGGTACGTGCTGCTGAAAAGCAGACGGCGGAGCGAGCAGCAGAGAGAGACGGGAGACGCAGCGGAAGAGCGACCCCACCGCAGACAAGCTTGTGTTGAAAAATAAAGTCATGTCCTTCCTTGGTGGTCCATGGAACCTGCAAGACGTCGGCACGAGTCTGTCACAATGACATAGTCCTTAGTCCAGTTAGGCGGTTGCCTACACCTCTCAGGTCTACTGTCCACATGTGTCTCTCGTTCGGGTTCGCGCACCTCTACAAGATTAACGTATCTCCTCTCGCTGTATAAAAGGGGAGAAGGAGGAGAGAACGGGGCTGGTGATGGTGCGGAGCGAGAGAAAAACATACGACGACGGAGACGGAGCGCAAGAGGCGGACTGGGGTACGTGCTGCTGAAAAGCAGACGGCGGATCGTACAGCAGAGAGAGAAGGGAGACGCAGCGGAAGAGCGACCCCACCGCAGACAAGCTTGTGTTGAAAAATAAAGTCATGTCCTTCCTTGGTGGTCCATGGAACCCGCAAGACGTCGGCACGAGTCTGTCACAATGACATAGTCCTTAGTCCAGTTAGGCGGTTGCCTACACCTCTCAGGTCTAATGTCCACATGTGTTTCTCGTTCGGGTTCGCGCACCTCTACACGATTAACGTATCTCCTCTCGCTGTATAAAAGAGGAGAAGGAGGAGAGAACGGGGCTGGTGATGGTGCGGAGCGAGAGAAAAACATACAACGACGAGCGCAGGAGGCGGACTGGGGTACGTGCTGCTGAAAAGCAGACGGCGGAGCGAGCAGCAGAGAGAGACGGGAGACGCAGCGGAAGAGCGACCCCACCGCAGACAAGCTTGTGTTGAAAAATAAAGTCATGTCCTTCCTTGGTGGTCCATGGAACCTGCAAGACGTCGGCACGAGTCTGTCACAATGACATAGTCCTTAGTCCAGTTAGGCGGTTGCCTACACCTCTCAGGTCTACTGTCCACATGTGTCTCTCGTTCGGGTTCGCGCACCTCTACACGATTAACGTATCTCCTCTCGCTGTATAAAAGGGGAGAAGGAGGAGAGAACGGGGCCGGTGATGGTGCGGAGCGAGAGACAAACATACAACGACGAGCGAAAGAGGCGGACTGGGGTACGTGCTGCTGAAAAGCAGACGGCGGAGCGTGCAGCAGAGAGAGATGGGAGACGCAGCGGAAGAGCGACGCCACCGCAGACAAGCTTGTGTTGAAAAATAAAGTCATGTCCTCACTTGGTGGTCCATGGAACCCGCAAGACGTCGGCACGAGTCTGTCACAATGACATAGTCCTTAGTCCAGTTAGGCGGTTGCCTACACCTCTCAGGTCTACTGTCCACATGTGTCTCTCGTTCGGGTTCGCGCACCTCTACACGATTAACGTATCTCCTCTCGCTGTATAAAAGGGGAGAAGGAGGAGAGAACGGGGCTGGTGATGGTGCGGAGCGAGAGAAAAACATACGACGACGGAGACGGAGCGCAAGAGGCGGACTGGGGTACGTGCTGCTGAAAAGCAGACGGCGGAGCATACAGCAGAGAGAGAAGGGAGACGCAGCGGAAGAGCGACCCCACCGCAGACAAGCTTGTGTTGAAAAATAAAGTCATGTCCTTCCTTGGTGGTCCATGGAACCCGCAAGACGTCGGCACGAGTCTGTCACAATGACATAGTCCTTAGTCCAGTTAGGCGGTTGCCTACACCTCTCAGGTCTACTGTCCACATGTGTCTCTTGTTCAGGTCCGGTCTGTACAGTGTCATTGTCCATCGTAGTCAAACTGCTTATAAAAAAAACATGCAAAAGGTATTTGAAGGGGCACAGCCACACTAATTGTTGCTAAGTAATCAAAAATGTGTCTAATGATGATAAACTTTTAAGGAGCTCCGTATCAACGTGTGCAAATTTCTTTAGAATTTCCTGCATTCTCCCTAGAACTCACACAAGAGTTGTATTGATACATGCGGCGTACGACTGCAGCTGCCTCTAGTTGCACATGTACTGTATGTAGACATCCAGACTTTTAATGGTGCCTGCTGCTAAAGAAGAATTTCTAGCTGGCTTAGGAATGTTTTCCCAATAAAAACTTGGGGATCAACGCTGTCAACAATAGGCAGCTTCAATCTGCCTCTGCATGATGCACAGGTGCTGCGCTGACAAGGTAAAGAAGTGCGTGCGGATTGCTGGACTTCCACATGCGCGTGTGTGTGTGGGGGGGTTGCAACAAGGGCTGCCTCAGTGGAGCGCTGTGAGTGAAGGCTAATTAAGTGAAAGGCAGATGACAAAGAACAAGGCTCTCTCATAGGCCAACACATCACTCAGGCCTGCTGTAATGAACACCCAACAACTACACCCCCAGACCCCGCCACAGGTGTGCAGATGACTCATACACACACACACACACACACACACACACACACACATATATATATATATATCATGTAGTAACACACACCTTCATAACAATATGTAATATGTACAATATAGACACTGCAAGTACCGTATTTCCTTGAATCGCCGCCGGGGCGCTAATTAATCTAAAACCTCTTCTCAATCCGGCGCTTACCAAAGGCATCCGGTAAATCTAGGCCTGCGCTTATTAATTGGAGTGTGATGTAAGGATACCATCATAAAAAGCATATTTAATTAGAAAAAAACTGTATTATGGTCTTACCTTTACTTATAAATGAAGTCCACGCGCAGCTCTTTCTGATCAAACGCATCGATAACTTGTTTATAGAAGTCTTCCTTATCTTTCTTCAGTTTTAAAAGTCTCTCCATCTCGATGGAGATCTTCCTTTATTACCTCCTGCTTCGATTGAAAGTCCAGTTTAGAAAACGGTTTTATTTTAGATATGTAATCCTCCATGTTAAAAGTGCAAACGATTGCTGCTTGTTGTCACGTCTTCTGCAGCCGAGTTGTCCCAAGAAGGATCACTAGCGCCCTCTACCACCAGGAGGCAGGAGTCAATTAATGACTCATATTTGACACACGCAGCTACGGTATATTAATAAAACATAGCTGCTTATTGTTCTTTTTAGCATATTCAATAACTCGGACCTTAAATCCTACTGAATAGCTCTTAATCTTCTTCCCTTTATGCGATTTCAAATGATTGATATCAGCCTCCTCCATTTTGAAAATGATGACAGGTGAAGTGTCACTCGTGACGTGACGAGTTTGACCCAGTGGAAATTCTAGGCATATTCTAATTATTTTGCGAAACGAGTTCGACCCGGCATAAATTCTAGACATGCGCTAATAAAAATAATATTTTGCGAAACAAGTTTGACGGCGTTAATCCTGAGCCGGCGGTAATGCTAAGCATGCGCTAATTATTTTGCGAAACGAGTTTGACCCGGCAGTAATTCTAGGCAGGCGCATACTATATACCCGGCGGCAATTCAAGGAAATACGGTAGATATATCAAGTAGCAACAGACACCTTCATAACAATATGTAATATATACAATATACACACTGCAAGTATATATATCATGCAGTAACATATTTATTCCTAACTATATGTAATATGTACTAATTATGTGGAACTTGGAGCCAAGCTATTTCGACATTAATGGAGTGCTTACCCAAAATCAACAGGAAGCGTCCCTGGCCAGCTGGAGCAGACTAACAAGTGTCCATGGAGTGAGTCACTTTAATATTGATCATGATACACATCATGTGTGTTATTACAACTACACTACGTACTAGCTGTGTACACATGAAATAGTACTTTACACATACTGTAAAAACTCAAAATTGTGCTCTAGCACCCCCTAGGAAAAAACCCAGACAAAACTGCTTGTAACTTCCGTTAAAAATGTTGTAGAGACATGAAACAAAAACCTCTATGTAGGTCTGATTTAGACCTAGATTCCATACAGTGACCTCCTTCAGCAAAAATTAACAGGAAGTATGCAAAAACCCCTTCAAAACAAATGTTTCCTAAAAAATTTAATTTTTGCCACTTTGAGCTGTAATTTGCTCCCCTTAGAATGATTCAAAACTCACCAAACTCGACACACACATCAGGACTGGTAAACATTGCGATCTAATAAAAAAAATAACCCCAAAACACAAAATTGCGCTCTAGCGCCCCCGAGGAATAAAACACTGACAAAACTGCTTTTGGGAAGAAAACACAGACAACACTGCTTGTAACTTCCGGTAAGAATGTCGTAGACATGACACAAAAACCTCTATGTAGGTCTCACTTAGACCTACATTTCATTAATTGACATGCTCCAGCAAAAATCAACATGAAGTTGGAAATTACCCCTTCAAAACAAAAATTTTCAAACATTATCTCCTCTGAGCGCGTTGGTTGTGTCGGCTTCAAACCACCACAGGAGAGAGATTGAACCCTTCTGATTAAAAGTTGACGAAACACTTTTTCTAACTGCTCCGGTTTTGATTTTACAAGCCTTCAAAGAACTGCTGCACTGATGCTGCTGCGCTGCTGCCGTCTCAAGATGGCCGCTTAAAAGCAGGAAGCACCAGCGTGACCACACAATGCAGAGAAGGTAGGTACTGTGCGGGTAAAGATACATTGACTGGGTGAAAGAAGGAGGCACCAGTTTGACTCCACGATACAGAGAAGGTAGGTAATGTGCAGGTAAAGATATGTTGTCTGGGTGATGGCAGGAAGCACCAGCGTGTATGGGTGACAGAAATAAGCTCTAGTGTGACCCCAGGATGCAGGGAAGGTAGGTAATGTGTAGGTAAAGATATGTTGAATGGGTAAAGGCAGGAAACACCAGCAAAAGTCGATCCCGTCCATCGCTGCTTGCAGCTTTAATTGATATTGATACTGTTATTCATTTTTGTTAGAATTCTTATTAATATTGATACTGTTGTTGATATTATTTTGCTTGACTACTTTTGGATTGTTCTGTGTGATGTTTGTGTGTCCTCTAAATTGATTGCTATTCTGAATGTTGCTGGGTTGGGTTTGGTTTTGGAATTGCAATATTATTGTATTATTTTGTATTATTCTGTTGGACTAATTAAAAAAAAAACACTTTTACATGGGTAGAGTTTTTGGATATCAGCACAACTGAAAATCTGGCCTGGTGACAACCTGAGTTGTATTTTCCCTCCAACCTGACTTGTGTGTTGAGGCTTTCATGGCTGACGCCCGCGTGGAGCGTGCTGACAGGTGAAAAGTGACCCCTTCTTCACCAGGCAAACTCTAATTTGACCTTTCACCTTGTAGAAATGAGGAGCAGATGTGACGTTTGCAAGGCATGGTGGTTATGGTGCTTCTTCCAAGATGCAGTTCGGGCTCGGACACAGCGTAAAGGTAAAAAATGATTTATTTATTTAACGAATAACACAGACTTAGTCAAAACAAACCGAACTAGCATGTGAGCTAGAAAAGAACAAAAGGCGCTAGCATGGAAGCTAGGGAAAAAACAGGCTAAGAACAGAAACACTGATGCTAAGTAGAAAAGACGAACCAAAAGCGCTAGCATGGAAGCTAGGGAACTAAACACAGGAATAGCGTGGAAGCTAACAAGTGCCAAATAGGTTTAGCAAAGTCGGGAGATAGCGTCGTCACTTGTTGTGGGAAACAAGGCTAGAATGCGAGAACGAGTCACGGAAAATGCAGGCTTAAATAAGGAAGGTAATCAACAAACAGGTGAGAGTCCGGAAACAAGGAACAGGTGAAACAAATATGCAACCATGGCGACAGAACAAACCAGAAAGTGCCCAACAAACCCAAAAATCCAAATAACAAACGATCCGGGCAGCGGATCTTAACAGCAGACCCTGACACTTGTCCCCCGCCCCATTTGGGAATGACTGATTAGAGAGAACAGCTTCAGTTCCAGGAAAGGTGGCGGGTCAACCACACCTGTAAGATGAAGAAGGTTTGCTTTGGGTGGAAAAGAAGTCTAATGATTTTGAAGCTGGTCTCACCCCCAACAGGTTACAATCACTATGACCTCATGAGAGCTGCAGGCACAACAAAAGCAACACGGAACTTTCTAGGAGCGCTGGACTGTAAATGAAGCCTGGACATCCTGAGCAGGAAGTGACTCACTTTAACACACACCTGACAGGATCACACACCTGGCCCGGTTTGTTTTGGCCCGGACCATGACATCACTCCATGACGTAATGACAGCTGGGGGCCACAACCCTTCAAAAAGTATCTCACAAGAGAGCGTGCCACCCCTGTGTCATCACAGCATATGTAGTATAAACTATAGAGTAGTCGGCGTACAGCTTGTACAGTGAAACCTCCATTTATGAACTTAATTAGTTCTTGAATAATGTTCATACATTGAAAAGTTTGTATATTGAAGCACATTTACCAATATACAGTTGGCTAATTGTTTCCAGCTTTAAAAAGTCCATATTTTAGTATAAGTACAAGTTTGTATATTGAAGCACATTTACCCATATACATTTGGCTAATTGCTTCCAGCTTTAAAAAAAAACACATTTTAGTAAAGGTAAAAGTTTGTATATTGAAGCAAATGTACCTATATACATTTGGCTAATTGTTTCCAGCTTAAAAAAGTCCATATTTTAGTATAAGTAAAAGTTTGTATATAGAAGCACATTTACCCATATATATTTGGCTAATTGCTTCCAGCTTAAAAAAAAAAAATCATATTATAGTATGAGTAAAAGTTTGTATATTGAAGCACATGTACCCATATACATTTGGCTAATTGCTTCCAGCTTTAAAAAGTCAATTTTTTAGTATGAGTAAAAGTTTGTATATTGAAGCAAATTTACCCATATACATTTGGCTAATTGTTTCCAAATCTTTTGCAATTTGTTCAATGAACAATGGAGACGTCAAAGAAGAAAGCTGTAGGTGGGAAGCGATGTATTGCGGCCGGCTTTAGCAACACAAACACAGGCGGTGTTTCATTGTTTACATTCCCGAAAGATGACGGTGAAGCTTTACTATGGAACAGAGCGGTCAAGCGAACACGGTTGGATTGGACCACACACACAAAGTACAGTGTATTATGCAGTGATCATTTCGAAAGATCGTGTTTCGAAGAGGGTCCCTTGCACAAGGCAGAGATGGGCATCGCCACCACCCGTTGACTGGTGCTGAAGAAAGGTGCGGGGCCGACCTTCAGGTTGTACAGGTACGGCCATATAATCTCACTAAAACACTAGTAACACAATAACCAGAATTATCCTAGTAAATGTGTCTAACAACATCTGAATCGCTTCCACTGCCCTCTAGTCTTTTTTTTTCTTTTCTAATCCTTCACTCTCACTTTCCTCATCCACAAATCTTTTCATCCTCGCTTAAATTAATGGGAAAATTGTCACTTTCTCGGTCCGAATCGCTCTCGCTGATGGTGGCCATAATTGTAAACAATGTTCAGATGTGAGGAGCTCCACAACCCGTGACGTCACGTGCACATCGTCTGCTACTTCCGGTACAGGCAAGGCTTTTTTATAAGTGACCAAAAGTTGCCAACTTTATCGTCGATGTTCTCTACTAAATCCTTTCAGCAAAAAAATGGCAATATCGCAAAATGATCAAGTATGACACATAAAATGGACCTGCTATCCCCATTTAAATAAGAACATCTCATTTCAGTAGGCCTTTACAAAACTTTGAAATGATGATTCAGATTACCCATGCAGTGGTTTAGTATAAAGTGCCATGCTGAATAAAGGACTTTCCTGAAAATGTGTGAAGACCGTGTTTCAGGTGGAAGTGAAGCTGCTATAAAGCACAAAATCCCTTTTTCGTGACTCAAGGCTGTGGGAGCCCAGTTCTGCCATATCCCCCCCCCCCCTCACGATTTTATCTTCAAATAGCGAGCTTTAATGTCCAAATGCAAGACATGTGTGGCGCGGCGGTCCCTCTGCAGTGTGAAATCTCATGCGGGGCAGAGGAAGTGAGGCGTCCGTGCCAGTTGGGTTTGAGGCTGATAGACCACGGCAGCAGAAGCGGCCTCGCTTGGAAAGAGACAAAGCACTTGGACGGAGAGCAAGATGGAAAAAATAGCAATGAAACACAAGCTAATGGATATTTCACATCCATTTAGGGCTGCAAATGCTCCGTGCACACGCAGACCAACACATAGCCTGGCACACAGACGGGTACAAACCCCGTTTCCATATGAGTTGGGAAATCGTGTCAGATGTAAATATAAACGGAATACAATGATTTGCGAATCATTTTCAACCCATATTCAATTGATGTTCACACTCATAAACTTTATTTTTTTTTGCAAATAATGATTAACTTAGAATTTGTACTTAGCAACACGTGCCAAAGTAGTTGGGAAAGGGCATGTTCACCACTGTGTTACATCATCTTTTCTTTTAAAAACACTCAATAAACGTTTGGGAACTGAGGAAACTATTTGTTGACGCTTTGAAAGTGGAATTCTTTCCCATTCTTGTTTTATGTAGAGATTCAGTCGTTCAACAGTCTGGGGTCTCCGCTGTTGTATTTTACGCTTCATAATGCGCCACACATTTTCCATGGGAGACAGGTCTGGACTGCAGGTGGGCCAGGAAAGTACCCGCACTCTGTTTTTACGAAGCCACGCTGTTGTAACACTTGTCTTGCTGAAATAAGCAGGGGCGTCCATGATAACGTTGCTTGGATGACAACATATGTTGCTCCAAAACCTGTATGGACCTTTCAGCATTAATTGTGCCTTCACAGATGTGTAAGTTACCCATGCCTTGGGCACTAATACACCCCCATACCATCACAGATGCTGGCTTTTGAACTTTGCGCCTATAACAATCCGGATGGTTATTTTCCTCTTTGTTCTGGAGGACACCACGTCCTCTGTTTCCAAATATAAATTGAAATGTGGACTCGTCAGACCACAGAACACCTTTCCACTTTGCATCAGTACATTTTAGGTGAGCTCGGGCCCGGCCAAGCCGGCCTGCATTTCAGGGTGTTGTTGATAAATGGGTTTTAGCTTTGCATAGTAGAGTTTTGGCACACAGACTAGTACATGGCGTGGCACACAGACGGGCACATGGCGTGGCACACAGACTGGTACATGGCGTGGCACACAGACTAGTACATGGTGAGGCACACAGACGGGCACATGGCGTGGCACACAGACTAGTACATGGCATGGCACACAGACTAGTACATGGCGTGGCACACATACTAGTACATGTCGTGGCACACAGACTAGTACATGGCATGGCACACAGACTAGTACATGGCGTGGCACACATACTAGTACATGGCGTGGCACACAGACTAGTACATGGCATGGCACACAGACTAGTACATGGCGTGGAACACAGACGGGCACATGGCGTGGCACACAGACTGGTACATGGCGTGGCACACAGACGGGTACATGGGGTGGCACACAGACGGGTACATGGGATGGCGTTGGCGCAGTGGCAGTAATGCGACTGGCAGGCCAAAGCAGGGATTAGTTAAAAGGCAACAAATGACTTCCTGCTCACACTGACATGGATCCTCTCGCTCTTGTCTGTCGCCACAGAACCTACCCTTTTGTCTGGCCTCCCACGGATGCAACCGGGAGTTCCGCACATCGACAAAAGTGGCGTCCCCGTGTCATCACAACGCTCTTGTTGCCACAAAAACAAAGCGGGGTGTGTTTGGTCAAACCAGGTCATCCCGACCAGGCATGTAGCAGACTTACTGCTGCACTCCAGCTCAGACCACTTCAAATGTTAAAAGCACGTCAATATATTTGACAGGCATTTATTTGTTTCATTTGGAGAAGAATATACCGTCTTTTACCGCAGTGTTTTTCAACCACTGTGCCGCGGCGCACACTGAGATAGTGTAATTCAGGGGTCACCAACGCGGTGCCCGCGGGCACCAGGTAGCCCGTAAGGACCAGATGAGTCGCCCGCTGGCCTGTTCTAAAAATAGCTCAAATAGCAGCACGTACCAGTGAGCTGCCTCTATTTTTTTAAATTGTATTTATTTACTAGCAAGCGGGTCTCGCTGTACTCCATCCATCCATCCATTCATTTTCTACCGCTTATTCCCTTTGGGGTCGCGGGGGGCGCTGGCGCCTATCTCAGCTACAATCGGGCGGAAGGCGGGGTACACCCTGGACAAGTCGCCACCTCATCGCAGGGCCGACACAGATAGACAGACAACATTCACAATCACATTCACACACTAGGGACCATTTTAGTGTTGCCAATCAACCTATCCCCAGGTGCATGTTTGACATTTTTAATTCCAAGAGAGAAAAAACTCAAATAGAATTTGAAAATCCAAGAAAATATTTTAAACACTTGGTCTTCACTTGTTTAAATAAATTCTTTTTTTTTTTTTTACTTTGCTTCTTATAACTTTCAGAAAGACAATTTTAGAAAAAAAATACAACCTTAAAAATTATTTTAGAACTTTTAAACACATATACCTTTTTACCTTTTAAATTTCTTCCTCTTCTTTCCTGACAATTTAAATCAATGTTCAAGTATTTTTTTTTTTATTATAGAAAATAATAAATTCATTTTAATTTAATTCTTCATTTTAGCTTCTGTTTTTTCGACGAAGAATATTTGTGAAATATTTCTTCAAACTTATTATGATTAAAATAAAAAAAAATGATTTTGGCAAATCTAGAAAATCTGTAGAATCAAATTTAAATCTTATTTCAAAGTATTTTGAATTTCTTTTAAAAATTTTGCTCTGGAAAATCTAGAAGAAATAATGATTTGTTTTTGTTAGAAATATAGCTTGGTCCAATTTGTTATATATTCTAACAAAGTGCAGATTGGATTTTAACCTATTTAAAACATGTCATCAAAATTCTAAAATTAATCTTAATCAGGAAAAATTACTAATGATGTTCCATAAATTATTTTTTAAATTTTTTCAAAAAGATTTGATTTAGCTAGTTTTTCTCTTCTTTTTTTCGGTTGAATTTTGAATTTTAAAGAGTCGAGATTGAAGATAAACTATGTTTCAAAATTAAATTTTCATTTTTTTTCCTGTTTTCTCCTCTTTTAAACTGTTCAATTAAGTGTTTTTTTTTCATCATTTATTCTCTACAAAAAAAACTTCCGTAAAAGGAAAAAAAATGTACGACGGAATGACAGAAAGAAATACCCATTTTTTTTTATATATATAGATTTATTTATTAAAGGTAAATTGAGCAAATTGGCTATTTCTGGCAATTTATTGAAGTGTGTATCAAACTGGTAGGCCTTCACATTAATCAGTACCCAAGAAGTAACTCTTGGTTTCAAAAACGTTGGTGACCCTGGTCTAATTGTACCTATTTGGGTTAAAAATATTCTTTGCAAAGCAGTAATTCTAGTCTGCAAATGATGTGTTGTTGTTGAGTGTCGATGCTGTCTAGAGCTGGGCAGAGTAACCGTGTAATACTCTTTCATATCAGTAGGTGGCAGCCGGTAGCTAATTGCTTTGTAGATGTGGGAAACAGCGGGAGGCAGGGTGCAGGTAAAAAGGTGTCTAATGCTTAAACCAAAAATAAACAAAAGGTGAGTGACCCTAAGAAAAGGCATTGAAAACTGGAAGTCTCTCCAGAGAGTGGTGAGGACGGTGGAAAAGATCATCAGGACTCCTTTTCCTCCTATCCAGAAGATCGCAAAAAGCCGCTGCCTGACCAGGGCTCAGAAAATCTGCAAAGACTCCTCCCACCTCCACCAAGGACTGCTGGACTCTAGGAAAAGGTTCCGAAGCAGAAACTCCAGGTTCTGTAACAGCTTCTTCCCTCAGGCCTTGAGACTCTTGAACGCATCATAATTAAATTATCCCCTCAACTCCCCCCAAATTGCTGGAATAAAAAAGACAATATAACATACATCCATAAACGTGGACACATGTGAAAAAGTGCAATGTATTTATCTGTACAGCCTATCTCAGCTGCATTGGGGTGGAAGGCGGAGTACACCCTGGACAAGTCACCACTTCATCATGGGGCCAACACAGATGTACAACATTCACACACTAGGGAGCATTTAGTGTTGCCAATCAACCTATCCCCAGGTGCATGTCTTTGGAGGTGGGAGGGGCCTCTCCCCAGGTGCATATACGTTTTTAAATTCCTTCTGCTCCTTTTCATTCACAATTTACTTTGTTTTGTTGGATTTAATTAAATTGTTCTTCCTTTGTTGGATTTTTATGAATGAAATAATGAAATTAACTAAACTGAAATCCACAATCACCAAAGAAGTGACTTTTCCTGTGTTGAATTTGTGAATAAACACGAGCATGTGTGTAAATTTGCTTTTAAACCTGTGGCATATAGACCTAAATATGTACACAATAAAATGGATGAATGAGTTTTTCCTTGCCCTGATTTAGGGCTATATAAGTAAACATTGATTGATTGATTGATGAACTAAGTTTATTTGGGTCATATAATCAACCATCAACCTTTTGGTGTGACCATTTTAAAAGTACAGATGATTTTTATTAAGGATCCACATTAGCTGGTTGCCACAACAACCCACTAGTCTTCCTGGGGTCCACAACTCAATAAAATTACAAGTAAAAGCATATAATTATAACTACACAATACAGACAAAAATAAAAAAATAAAAGCATCAATAAGAAAACAGGCAAAATAATTTACAGTCCAGAATAATAATTATCATATAAATGTAACTACACAATATAAAACCAAACAAAATCATCAACGAGCAAACTAATTTAAAGACTCGGATACAATATTACTTTTGTTAAATATGAGACATATTTAACAATCATACACATTTACACACAAAAAGAAAAGAAAAAGAATGACGGAAAAAGGACTAAGCTGAAGCCAAAGCTTATACCGTATTTCCTTGAATTGTCGCGGGGTATATAGTATCCGCCTGCCTAGAATTACTTCCGGCTCAAACTCGTTTCGCCAAATAATTAGCATATGCCTAGAATTTCCACCGGGTCAAACTCGTCACGTCACGAGTGACACTTCACCTGTCATCATTTTCCAAATGGAGGAGGCTGATTTCCATAATTTAAAATCGCATAAAGGGAAGAAGATTAAGAGATATTCAGTAGGATTTAAGGTCCAAGTTATTGAATATGCTTAAAAGAACAGTAAGCTGCTATGTTTTATTAATATACCGTAGCTGCGTGTGTAAAATATGAGTCATTAAATGACTCCCGCCTCCTGGTGGTAGAGGGCGCTAGTGATCCTTCTTGCCACTACTCGGCTGTAGAAGAAGTGACAACAAGCAGCAATTATTTTTTCCTTTCGCTTGCACTTTTAACATGGAGGCTTACATATCTAAAATAAAACCGTTTTCTAAACTGGACTTTCAATCAAAGCAGGAGGTAATAAAGGAAGATCTCCATCGAGACAGAGACTTTTAAAACTGAAGAAAGATAAGGAAGACTTCTATATGGATGCTTTTGATCAGAAGGAGCTGCGCATGGACTTAATTTATAAGTAAAGGTAAGACCATAATTAAATGTGCTTTTCATGATGTTATCCTTACATCACACTCAAATTTAAAAGTGCAGGCCTAAATTTACTGCATGCCTTTGGTAAGCACCGGAGTGAGAAGAGGTTTTAAATTAATTAGCGCCCCGGCGGCAATTCAAGGAAATACCGTATGTGCCTAGCCTATACCTTCACTGAAAATGACATTGCCTGAAACATTAACGTTAAAGAAAATCAATGGGATGAAAGTAATTTATAATATATTTTGTCATTTTCAATTATTTTTGCTTTGAAGGTTTTCTTAAAGCTTTTCAAAGAAGTACACGTCTTCAACTCATCACTGAGCTTCTTCCACCAGTTAACTCCTAAAACTGGAATATTTTATATTCCTTCTTACTTTTCCTATTTCAAAAATCAATACCCCTCATAAATGATAGTTTTCTCCTCTTAATTGAAAGAAGCTAAGAATAGAAGCTGGAAGGCTGTTGTTCTTTACTCCAAACATAATTTCCATTGTTTTTAAAAACACAATATCTGAACATTTTAAAACATTAGAACATAGTTTTTCAACCACTGTGCCGTGGCACACTAGTGTACCGTGAGATAGTGTCTGGTGTGCCATGGGAGATTATGTAATTTCACCTAATTGGGTCCAAAACTATTTTTGCAAACCAGTAATTATAATCCACAAATGAGCCATTGTCGAGTGTCTGTGCTGGCTTGAGCTCGGCAGAGTAACCGTGTAATACTCTTCTGTATCAGTAGGTGGCAGCAGGTAGCTAATCGCTTTGTAGACGTTGGGAACATGGTTTGTCGTGATCACAATATGCAGACGACAGCTAAAAGCCAAACAAAACGAAACAAAAACTAAACTGGCTGCAAAGTAAACAAAAATAGAATGTTGGGTGACAGCAAAGACTTACAGCGTGTGGAGCAGCAGACGGCGTCCACAAAGTACATCCGTACATGACATGACAATCAACAACAACAATAAGAGCGCAAAACAAGAAGTAAAACATTACACACAGGAAAACACCAAAAAACTAAATAAAAAAAAGTCACGATGTGATGTGACAGTACACCTACTTTGAGAAAAGAGCTATAGTGATGCATGCTTGGTTAAGGTTTGAATTCATATCAAACAATTGCGAGAACAACTTTTTATTGTCAATATCAGCTGCTGAATTTCATTTTTTTGTTTTCTGGAGCTCGGCAGAGTAACCGTGTAATACTGTTCTGTATCAGCAGGTGGCAGAAGGTAGCTAATTGCTTTGTAGACGTTGGGAACATGGTTTATCGTGATCAGCTGAAGGCAGCGTGCAGGTAAAAAGGTATCTATTGCTTAAACCACAAATAAAAAAAAGATACCGAAGCTTAGGGATGGCTATGCAAAACGAAACTAAAACTGAACTGGCTGCAAAGTAAACAAAAATAGAACGCTGGACGACAGCAAAGACTTACAGCGTGTGGAGCAGCAGACGGCGTCCACAAAGTACATCCGTACATGACATGACAGTCGACAACAACAATAAGAGCGCAAGACAAGAAGTAAAACATTACACACAGGAAACACCAAAAAACTAAATTAAAAAAAGTCACGATGTGATGTGACTGTACACCTACTTTGAGAAAAGAGCTATAGTGATGCATGCTTGGTTAAGGTTTGAATTCATATCAAAAAATTGCGAGAACAACTTTTTATTGTCAATATCAGCTGCTGAATTTCATTTTTTTATGTTTTCTGGAGCTCGGCAGAGTAACCGTATAATACTCTTCTGTATCAGTAGGTGGCAGCAGGTAGCTAATTGCTTTGTAGACGTTGGGAACATGGTTTATCATGATCACAATATGCAGACAACAGCTGAAAGCAGTGTGAAGGTAAAAAGATATCTATTGCTTAAACCACAAATAAACAAAAGACACTGAAGCTTAGGGATGGCTATGCAAAACGAAACTAAAACTGAACTGGCTGCAAAGTAAACAAAAATAGAATGCTGGATGACAGCAAAGACTTACAGCATGTGGAGCAGCAGACGGCGTCCACAAAGTACATCCGTACATGACATGACAATCAACAACAACAATAAGAGCGCAAAACAAGAAGTAAAACATTACACACAGGAAAACACCAAAAAACAAAATAAAAAAAGTCACGATGTGATGTGACAGTACACCTACTTTGAGAAAAGAGCTATAGTGATGCATGCTTGGTTAAGGTTTGAATTCATATCAAACAATTGCGAGAACAACTTTTTATTGTCAATATCAGCTGCTGAGTTTCATTTTTTTGTTTTCTGGAGCTCGGCAGAGTAACCGTGTAATACTGTTCTGTATCAGCAGATGGCAGAAGGTAGCTAATTGCTTTGTAGACGTTGGGAACATGGTTTGTCGTGATCAGCTGAAGGCAGCGTGCAGGTAAAAAGATATCTATTGCTTAAACCACAAATTAAAAAAAGACACCGAAGCTTAGGGATGGCTATGCAAAACGAAACTAAAACTGAACTGGCTGCAAAGTAAACAAAAATAGAACGCTGGACGACAGCAAAGACTTACAGCGTGTGGAGCAGCAGACGGCGTCCACAAAGTACATCCGTACATGACATGACAATCGACAACAACAATAAGAGCGCAAGACAAGAAGTAAAACATTACACACAGGAAACACCAAAAAACTTTTTTAAAAAAGTACACCTACTTTGAGAAAAGAGCTATAGTGATGCATGCTTGGTTAAGGTTTGAATTCATATTAAACAATTGCGAGGACAACTTTTTATAGTCAATATCAGCTGCTGAATTTCATTTTTTTATGTTTTCTGGAGCTCGGCAGAGTAACCGTGTAATACTCTTCTGTATCAGTAAGTGGCAGCAGGTAGCTAATTGCTTTGTAGACGTTGGGAACATGGTTTATCGTGATTAGCTGAAGGCAGCGTGCAGGTAAAAAGGTATCTATTGTTTAAACCACAAATAAACAAAAGACACCGAAGCTTAGGGATGGCTATGCAAAACGAAACTAAAACTGAACTGGCTGCAAAGTAAACAAAAATAGAACGCTGGACGACAGCAAAGACTTACAGCGTGTGGAGCAGCAGACGGCGTCCACAAAGTACATCCGTACATGACATGACAATCAACAAAAACAATAAGAGCGCAAAACAAGAAGTAAAACATTACACACAGGAAAACACCAAAAAACTAAATTAAAAAAAGTCACGATGTGATGTGACAGTACACCTACTTTGAGAAAAGAGCTATAGTGATGCATGCTTTGTTAAGGTTTGAATTCATATCAAAAAATTGCGAGAACAACTTTTTATTGTCAATATCAGCTGCTGAATTTCATTTTTTTATGTTTTCTGGAGCTCGGCAGAGTAACCGTGTAATACTCTTCTGTATCAGTAGGTGGCAGCAGGTAGCTAATTGCTTTGTAGACGTTGGGAACAGGGTTTATCATGATCACAATATGCAGACAACAGCTGAAGGCAGTGTGAAGGTAAAAAGATATCTATTGCTTAAACCACAAATAAACAAAAGACACTGAAGCTTAGGGATGGCTATGCAAAACAAAACTAAAACTGAACTGGCTGCAAAGTAAACAAAAATAGAATGTTGGGTGACAGCAAAGACTTACAGCATGTGGAGCAGCAGACGGCGTCCACAAAGTACATCCATACATGACATGACAATCAACAACAACAATAAGAGCGCAAAACAAGAAGTAAAACATTACACACAGGAAAACACCAAAAAACTTTTTAAAAAAGTCACGATGTGATGTGGCTGTACACCTACTTTGAGAAAAGAGCTATGGTGATGCATGCTTGGTTAAAGTTTGAATTCATATCAAACATTTGCGAGGACAACTTTTTATAGTCAATATCAGCTGCTGAATTTCATTTTTTTATGTTTTCTGCTGATGGTGTGCCTACCGGATTTTTTCAATGAAAAAAATGTGCCTTGGCCCACAAAAGGTTGAAAAACTGAAATGAGATGTTCTTATTTAAACGGGGATAGCAGGTCCATTCTATGTGTCATACTTGATCATTTCGCGAAATTGCCATATTTCTGCTGAAAGGATTTAGTAGAAAACATCCACGATAAAGTTCGCAACATTTGGTTGCTAATAAAAAAGCCTTGCCTGTATCGGAAGTACATTGTTTACAATCATGGCCACCAGCAGCGAGAGCGATTCGGACTGAGAAAGCGACGATTTCCCCATTAATTTGAGCGAGGATGAAAGATTCATGGATGAGGAAAGTGAGGGTGAAGGACTAGGAAAAAAAAAACAAAAAACTAGACAACAGAGCGTTTCAGATGTTATTAGACAAATTTACTAGGATAATTCTGGAAAATCCCTTATCTGCTTATTGTGTTAGTAGTGTTTTAGTGTTTTAGTGAAAGTCGGAGGGGTGTGGCCACGGGTGTGGTGACCGCCAGTGTCTCTGAGGGAAGCCACGTTTCTCGACGAGGCGAAGCGTAGGCAGCCGTTTTTTTTCCCCCTCCTCCACGGTGGAAGCATCCCACGTTCAGAGGCAAGAGAGTCCGCAGCTGCCTCTTTGACAGCTGCATGAGGAACGACGGAAGCTCTCCGCCCATGTCTACGGTAAGAGCTGACTTATCACCACCATTTTCTCACCGAAACCTGCCGGTTGACATGTGGTAGGGATCCATGTTCGCTTGACCGCTCTGTTCCATAGTAAATCTTCACCGTCATCTTTCGGGAACGTAAACCAGGAAACACCGGCTGTGTTTGTGTTGCTAAAGCCGGCCGCAATACACCACTTTCCACCTACATCATTCTTCTTTGACGTCTCCATTATTAATTGAACTATTTGCAAAAGATTCAGCAACACAGATGTCCAGAATATTGTGGAATTATGTGATTAAAGCAGACGACTTATATTGTAGCTGGGATCGGGCTGGAACAAAATGTCCGCTACAATCCGTGACGTCACACGCACGCGTCATCATACTGCAACGTTTTCAACAGGATACTTCGCGCGAAATTTAGAATTGCACTTTAGTAAAGTAAAAAGGCCGTATTGGCATGTGTTGCAATGTTAATATTTCATCATTGATATATAAACTATCAGACTGCGTGGTCTGTAGTAGTGGGTTTCAGGAGGCCTTGAAAAACACTGCATTAGAACATATAAATAATGGATTGGTATGTTCAAAGTAGCACACTTTTCATCGCATAATTACACAGTATTCTGGACATCTGTGTTGCTGAATCTTTTGCAATTTGTTCAATTAATAATGGAGAAGTCAAAGTAGAAAGATGTAGGTGGGAATCTTTAGCCTTTAGCCACACAAACACACGGTGTTTCCTTGTTTAAAATTCCCGGAGGTGAAGCTCTACTATGGATCAGAGCGGTCAAGCGAACATGGTTCCCGACTACATGTCAACCGGCAGGTTTCGGTGAGAAAATTGTGGTAAAAAGTCGCCTCTTACATCAGCGGAGCTTGCGCCATCCATGCAGCTGCCGTGACTTCCCTCAGAGACTGGCGTCAACACACCCATGGACACACCCCTCCGACTATCAGGTACTATTTAATCTCACTAAAACACTAGCAACACAATAGAAAGATAAGGGATTTCCCAGAATTATCCTAGTAAATGTGTCTAAAAACATCAGATTTTTTTTTTTTTACTTTATTTTTGTATTTGTATTTTTTTTCTAGTCCTTCACTATCAATATCCTCATCCACAAATCTTTCATGCTCGCTCAAATTAATGGGGAAATTGTCGCTTTCTCGGTCCGAATAGCTCTTGATGCTTGAGGCTCACATTATAAACAATGTGAGGATGTGAGGAGCCCTCACACTTGTGACGTCATCGTCTGCGACTTCCGGTAAATGCAGGGCTTTTTTTATTAGCGACCAAAAGTTGCAAACTTTATCATCGATGTTCTCTACTAGAGATGCGCGGTTTGCGGTCTCATCCGCGGAGTCTGCGGATAAACCGCGTGTCGGGCGGGTGACTTGACGAAAAAATTTATTTTAATTAGATTCGGGCGGGTGACGGTTGAACATCCGTAAATATTTGATTTACATGGTTCTGGGATCGGTATCCTTTACCATTCAAAGAGCCATTTAGGACTCGTGTCACAAAGCAAAGAAGACAATAGGAGACGCTAATATTCTCTAGAATGACTGCCGGCAGTCACCCAGATAATAAGTATTAGGGCGTGCTATGAAGCCCTTGGTTTTGTCGCCTACTACAACATGTACGATCTGCTTGTCAGTCCAGCATCATGTTGTGTGTGGCTTCCACAGCAACACACACACGACTGCAAGGCATACTGGGTGACACAGAGTACACTAATGGTTGTGATATAAACAATTTTAACACTCTTAGTAATATGCGCCATGCTGTGAAGCCACACCAAACAAGAATGACAAACACATTTCGGGAGAACATCCTCCCAGTAACACAACATAAACGCAACACAACAAATACCCAGAATCCTTTGTATCCATGAGACTTCCTGACTATTTTATACACCCCGCTAGCAGCAAACCCCGCCACCCCCCCGTGCGTCGGTAAGGTGGGCGGGGTTGGGGGCGCGAGGGTGTAAAATATATTCAGGAAGTGGATACAAAGGATTCTGGGTATTTGTTGTGTTGCGTTTATGTTGTGTTACTGTGAGGATGTTCTCCCGAAATGTGTTTGTCAATGTTGTTCGGTGTGGCTTTACAGCATGGCGCATATTAGTAAGAGTGTTAAAATTGTTTATATCACAACCATCAGTGTACTCTGTATCACCCAGTATGCCTTTCAATCTTGTACGTGTGATCGCGGAAGCTGCACACATGTTGCCGGACTAACAATCGGTTTGTACATGTTGTTGAATGTGTCAAAGGCAATGGCTTCACAGCACGCCCATATTCTTGACATCAGGATGAACGTTATTGAGTAGTTGCGAGAAC